>NW_007360335.1:57674-154475 GCF_000271585.1 Trametes versicolor FP-101664 SS1
AGTATTACCAGGAAATTTTCGCGTCCAGGAAGCTCGGTAAACCGTTCGACAAGCACTTCGAAAAGGTACGTGTTCGAATAAGATCACCCCAGGCTACATACTCCTGGCATATTTATGCACACTACTGACGTCGCGATGCTCTCGTATCAAAAAGCCACAGACCACGCCAGAAACAACAAGTACTTCGGTCCCGAAGAGACGGAGGGTTGAAGGAGAAGCACGCGCCGAGGACTCCGCCCAGGTCCGCGCGCAAACCCCCGCCTGTTCCGGAAACCGCTCGAGCTGACTGTATATCCACAGGATCGTGTTGCTGGTCATCATTGGCAAATCCATGAACGCCGTACATCTCTCCGCCAACCTCGACGTCACATAAGAGCTCGTGGAGGTACGACACGGCAGTGGGTTAGGCCCGATATATCGCACAGGAAAGGTCGCCAGTGGTATTATAGCCGCCGTGCTCGATCGCGCATTCAGAGAGACGTGCGAGGCGATGAAGGCAGTCATGGAAGGCGCGTGGAAGGAGGGCGGGGTTGTGCGTCACCATGTCTGCCAGCTTCCGGAGAAGATTTGAGGTTTGTCTGTACTGAGCTTGCCGTCAGTAGCTGGGTCCCTCCACTGCACGTTCTTGACAGTGGCATACCTATGAATCAAAAGGCTCCAAGACCATCGCTCCTTGTTTAATATCCCGGTATGCCGTCCTTGGGATTGTTCCGCAGCTGTGTACAACAATAGGGCCTTCTCCTTCTCCCGACCGGCCTGCCACACGATGGACACTTCGAACCGGTGATCGTGAGGACTCGGGAGAATACAAGTTCACGGAATTACTGTATGAAGACGATGCCCAAGAATACCGACCTCAAGCTTTTGGGTTTCAGAGCGCGCACCAATGATCACCCACAGGATTGCGCGAGCCTATAAGACGGGCTCCCCCCGCCCCATAAACGACGCACCTCTCGCTACTCCACCATGCCCGGTATCCTCTTCGTATACTCAGAGCCCGGCCCCGCCGTGTCCGAGGACGAGTACAACGACTGGTGCGATAACGAACACGTACCTCTGCGCATTCCCATCCCGGGATTCGAGTCCTGGTCGCGCTGGGTCGCTGCCGACGGTGAGCGTCCGACATACGGCGCGCTCTACGACCTCTCTTCTACCTCGGTCATCTCCGATCCCCCTTACGCCAGTCTGGCGACCACGCGCTCCGAACGCGAGAAAGCTCTCATCACGCGTCTCGCGCTCCTCGACCGCCGCACGTACACGCTCCGCGAGCCCGTCTTCCCGCCCGCAGCTGGCGCCGCGTACGATCCGCTCAAGCCTGGGCCGTTTATGAGCGTGCTCGAGCTTGAAGTGAAGCCGGGGGCGGAGGACGACTTCAACAAGTGGTACGACGAGGAGCACATACCGATGCTCACAAAGGTGCCCGGGTGGGTACGCAGCCGGCGCCTCGAGCTCGAGTTCGCAGGCGCGACGGGGCCGGACGCGAAGGAGGGGCGGCCGCCGAAGCACCTGTCGATACACGAGTGGGAGACCCCGGCGGCGTTTGATACGGTGGAGCTCAAGGCGGCCACGTCGACGCCGTGGAGGCAGAAGCTGCGGGAGACGGCGATTGTGGAGGCTCGGATGAGGGTCCTGAAGTTCGTACGGAGTTGGGCTCGCGAGTGAGGCGTACTCGCGATGGAGCTGAGGGTGAGGGCGGGGGGGATCCCAAGTCGCGTGGAAGTCACAGGCGTTTAGAAGTATTCAAATTTGTACTTTACGTACCGCAGTGCCCCCCATGGTGTTCTGTGAGCAGTGGCCGTTTGGACGTTCAAACAACGCCATGACGGCAACTCCCAGAAAAGTATACCTCCAATTCAACGTCCCTGAGTGGTAGAATCCAGTGTATCCACAGATAGATACATCAAGAAATATATCAAGCAGGAAATTTTTGAGCATGAGTGGTTCATACGCAGTTGGAGACAAGCCTGAAGGCGACCTTCGCGCAGCTAGCGCCGACGAAAGTTGCCGAAACGCGCCCACGTGCAGATACACGTGGCCCGAGCCGTTTATATACTGCGGTAGGGCAGCGTCCCGAGTCGCGTCGACTTCTTGTCGTCTGTACCTCAATATCACGTCGATTTTTATCTTAAAAGCACAAGTAAGCATGTTGCGCATGGAGCTTGCCAAACGTTCTGTCTTGAAAGTATTGGAGATGACAGATGACCCGAACCTCAAGACCGCGGGCGGGAGCAAGCGAGTGCGTATCAACGACTACGACGACATCGCCGCGTATACTCATAAACCCTCATTGCATTGGACACATTGAAAGCAAATACAGCCCTCGCAAGCGGCGAAAGACTGTAGTCGAGGCCCCTTCCCAACAGGAGCCAGAAGGCCCTAGAATAAGTTCACAATGATACTGTACTCCGGCGGCACTATCGTCGTCGTCGGGGTGTAGAGTAAAATCTACACCTATCCATGTCAATGAAACACTGCGAGCTTCTCTCAGACCTGTACCTGGTCGATCAGGCGCAAGAATCCGAGCAGGATCATGCAGTGAAAGCCAGTGACGCCGGCGGTATCTGCTCCACCCACTCCGTTGTCGACTGTCCCGGAGCACAGGCACAGGTAAGCAACACTCACGTGGAACTACATAGATACTGCACTAGTGGGAAATATGCTCTATATGCTGATACACTATCAGAACACAATCATCTTCAGGCTGTAGACTCTATTGAGAGACTAAGGCATGAGCTCAAGGACGTCACCGTCACGGACTTCACAGCGTTCCTTTGCGCATTCGAGAACTCACTGTATGTGCGCTGCTCGAAATTATATACGCACAACACTAATGGGTTCTTTCCGACGTCTAACATTTAAATCAACGCGCCATGCAGTCAGAACATCGCAGTCTCCCTCCTGCGCGCCGCGACCAAGCTCGGCGGTCGTAATTCATTGATGATCTACTAGAGACGAGAGCGATAGATCCCATTCGCTACATCGACGTCCCGCTCGCAAGCTTCCCCTCGATAAACATCAATAGAACTTGGTGCGCACATTGCCTTGCAAAGGGAAGACGGGCGTGGACGGCCGCGAAGGCGCGGTGGTGGGCAATGCTCGACGAACAGTTCAAGATCTCTGCCGCGGGGCGCAACGCCAGTTGAAGGTACGTCTTCAATCATTTTCGACTCGATGTACCGTTTATGGTGTACCAGCAGCTGGCTGTTTGTGGCGGAGATTTATACCGATTTATTGAAGAATGCGCTGGCAGGATACTAGCAACGCTCTGTGGGTAGCATAGCTGTAAGCAAGTTTCACCTTCTATCCGCCGCGCCGCGCCGCTAAAGATCTCCGTCCCGGCACCGACTACTCTCTAGGTTGAATCTCGTGCTATTTCCAAGTGCATGAAGCCCTTCTTACATCTTGTTTCCTTGCGCCGCATAGCATTCGCGACGATACTTGGCGAACACCTCCGGCCCACCAACGCAATCGCGCGCTCCGCGACGCGACCACGTGATGCAGCTGGCACTCTAGAAGCGTCTACGCCGAGGGCGCTTGACCGCGTTCGCGTTCGCGCCGGTTGCCAGCGACCGCCGTGATCCCCTCGCTCTCATCCTGCTCTCCCGCCGTCCACCTACTCACTCGACTGGTATGAAGAAAAGAGCGTGTTTTGAAGACCCCAAGGACGAAGGCGAAAATTACTACCAGGAGATGTTTGCGTCCGGGAAGCTAGGTAAATCGCTGGACAACCACTTCGAACAGGTACGTGTCCGAATAAGATCACCCCAGCCTATATGCCCCTAGCATATGTCTGCACGCCACTGACGTTGCGACGCTCTTGTACAAAGGAAACACGGGCTACACCGGGGGCAATAAGCACGTCGGTCTCGAAGAGGCAGAGAGTCGAGGCAGAAGCACGCGCAGAGTCACGCATCCACGCGCCGAAGACACCTCCATACGGCCCCAAGAACCCCCCTTTGCCCGTGACAGGGCTTGCGCTGCTTTTTGCATCAACAAGTTCACCGCGCTGGTACCCCGACGGCAACATCATCCTTCGCGTCAACGACACCCTCTTCAGGCTCCACCACTCACGGCTCGCGCGATACTGCCAATACTTCCCGCAAGAGCTGATTCGACCCTCGGAGAGCTCAGCCCATGGCCACCAGGAGATGGTCGACGGCTGTCCAGTCTTCACAATCTCCACGCTCGACGTGAAGGACCTCGAGGTCTTCCTCACATACTTAGAATCTCCGGTGTACGACAATACCTGTGAGCATCTCAGCGTTCCTGTCGTGCTAACTCGCCCTACCGTCGATACAGCCAACTCGCCACGAACCCTCCCTCCCAAGCCATCGCCAGCTCCATCCTGCGCGCATCTCACGTCCTCAAGAGCCCGCTCTTCACCTCGGTCGTAATCCGCGCGCTCGAATCACTATGGCCCTCTCAATACTCCCCAGACACGCCCACGATCAGACGCCCCTGGACAGACGCCCTCGACGCAATCACGCTCGCGCACGAGCACCGCCTCCCCCAACTTATCAAGCCCGCCTTCTCCACCCTCCTCCGGAGCTACACCTTCTGGGACACACTCAAGCACGACCGCGCGCGCATCCCGCTCCCCGAAGCGGACCTGCTCAGACTCTACCATGCGCGCCGCGCGATGGAGCGTGCGTGGCGCCTGCTCGTCCTCGCACCCCCGCCCGCCGAGTGCTGCGCGCCCGAGCGCGCAGCGCTCACCGGGATGGCGTGCAAGGTGGAGGGGACCGCGCGCGCGGGCGAGTGGTGCGCGTTCTGGATCGAGCGTGGGTACGTCGAGCAGGGCGCGCACGATCCGTGGCGGAATGTCACTGCGATGAAGGTCGTGTGCGCGGATCTGCGCGCGACGTGGTGCTGGTGGTGCCTGGAGGAGCGTATGCAGGCGTGGGATGCGGCGCTGCTGGAATGGTGGGACAAGCTCGACGATTGGCTAGGGATTAAGCGCATACTGTAGCGACTGACCGAGATCCTTGAATGTGGAATGAGCTTAAAAACAATTCAATCCTACTGTTGTGCATATGCTCATGTTACTACTGTCCACCGTACAGGAGGTACCCGTTTCCGTCCCCCATCCTTGCCTCCGCCTTGCTTGCACCAGCTAATCTGCAGTGGTACGTGTTCTTCCGGGGCCGTCTTATACCAATCTGGTCTTCAGAGGACGTTCTAGAGAAATGTGCCATTCTCGCTGGGCCTCACTGCGCTCTAGCGAGCTACCAGGGTTTTTAAAAGGGTAGGTCAAGGTCAGTCAGTGCTGTGTTGGTCGGCAGCCGCTGCCGATACCCCGGGGTGGTACCGCACGCACGTGGCACGTACCCAATCGAGCGGTATTGACGCGTCGGCGCGTCCTGTCGCGTCGCCCCGACTCGAGCACCGGCGAGCAGGCTTGTCTGGAACCACTTTGCCCCCTATCTTCCTACCTCAACCTTTCTACGACGCTGTACCCACTTTCAAGTCTTGCCGATATATCTTAGGGGTGCCGCCATAACCTCGTCGTGCTCCAGAGCAAAATGGCAGCGGCGGACAATATAAGCTCCAGTACCCCTAGTGGCAAGCGAGTGCGTACAGCGCGGCAATGGTGCTATGCCTTCGTTGATGTGTGCGGCTTCATTTGCTCAGATCAAGGAGGCAGAGGGCCCACTAGAAAGCGGGTCTGTTTCCCGCAAGCGGGCGAGGCTCGCCCCGGACGTCCCTCAGAAGCCTCCCCTCCGACGCAGAAGCCCAGAGTTCTACTACGACGACGGGAATATCATCGTCATCGTCGAGGACACAGAGTTCCGCCTGCATCTGTCCAGGCTGAGAAGACATTGCACCTACTTCTCGCGTCTCTTCGAGCTCGCCGCGGTCGGGCAGGAGAACCAGAACGATGTCACCCTCGTCGATTCCAACCCAGGCGCAAGGGAAGATGACGGACGAGAAGTTATAATCCTTCCTGGAGAAATGAACCATGTCCTCGGAGGGATCAGCATCGCGGATTTCACAGAGTTTCTACGAGCATACGAGAACCCACTGTGCGTGCATATTCCCACCTAGCAGCTCATATGCCGACAAACCCGCTGCACGACGTTCAGAATGCATGTGACCGTACCCCCGAAGCAGAGCATATGCATCTCGCTGGTGCGCGTGGCAGATAAACTGGGATGCAAGACGGTCTCGGACGTAGCAAGGAGTCGCCTCCGCAAGCTGTGGCCCCTGCTCGTTCCCCAACGCACCATCGACTGGAAGAAGAAGACGCTGGGCGAAACCACCGCGATCATCGCCCTCGCACGCGAGTTCAACCTCCCCGAGGTCCTCAGACGCGCATTCTACGAACTCGTCCGCAACCCCGCCTTCTGGGAGACGATCACGACCAACCGGGACAGCGTGAAGCTCGCAGACGCAGACTTGATTGCCTTGTACCACGCCCGCCACACGCTGCAGCAGGAGTGGCGAACGCTACTCCTCACCCAACCGTTGCCCGAAGCCTCCTGTCTCAACTCGCAGCGCGGCAAAGACAGATGCGCATACACCAATGTCGCTTCTCGCATCTCGGCCTGGCGGCGGCTCGTCGTCGAAACGGGGCATTTGGAGACCGGGGCCGTGGACCCGATATACCACATCGATGTCATACTCGCAGCGGTGGAGTTCAGGGATCTGGCTGGGACGTGGTGTACGCTATGCATCACGGAAAGAAACTGTGTGTGGGCGGCTGCAAAGTCGCAATGGTGGGGCATGCTCGACGAGCTGTTCAAGATCCCGGCGGCGGCAGGCGTTGCAAGCACTGCGAATAAATGGTACGTCCCCGGCCATCTTTGCGTCGATGCGGTGTTTATGAACTTCTGCGCAGACCCTGTTCGTTACGGGACGTTACACAAACATATCAAAGCCTACGTGAAGCTCTGTCCGTATCGCAGTTGAAAGCAGATAGCCTCGGGGCCTCACCCTCCTCCTGCCGAGCTCCTCTGATACGAAAATCCGCCCCGGCGACGATCCTTCAGATCTCCTGCGGTTCCTCAGATGCCGGTATGCATCGTCCTATCCATGCCGCATGATATTCATGATCGTGGTGGACGCGTCTAGTGGCTTATCTGCGCATCTTTTGCGGTGCGACATCCCAGGGGATGTGACGTGCTTATTCCGAGTCTAATCTACGCCGAGGATGTCTGAAAGCGTATATCCCTCAGATTACATCGTCCGGAACCACTCCCCATGTGCACACTCGCTCTTTGGCGATCACGAAGGCTGAGATGTGAGATACTATCAGGACGTCCGGTGAGCTCTGAGTTGTTTTGCAGGATTCCTGAATAGGCATGTACGTGTCCTCTCCCTAAGTCCAGCTACCGCACAATCTCTTAGGGCCGTAATTTGAACACGCGCAGACCTATTCGAGACGCTCGTGGACACTTGACACATCTCGCACTGGGCCTCGCGGACGCTCCCTTTTCGCACTTCTGGTCCACCGGCAACATCTTTCTTCGCATCTTCTATGCGCCCTTCAAGCTCAGCCAGGCGCGGCTCGCACGAAACTGCGGTTGCTTCCCGCAAGAGCCGACCCGACGACTGTCGAGACCGAAAGACGCCAAGATTTGCTCGACCGTTTTCCGGTATTCCCTCTCGGAATGAAGGACTTCACCGCTATAAGTCTCCGAGTCTCGCGCAAGCTCTACGATACACGCCGCGCGTTAGAGCGCGCGCAGCGCTTCTCGTCCCTACGCTTCCGCCAGGATGGCGAGCAAGATGCGCGCGGGCGAGTGGCACGTATTCTGGGTCGAGTACGCGTACATGCAGCGGGGCATGCATGATCCACGGCAGCACGTCGACGCGGTACCAAAGAGCGCGTGCGTGGATCTGCGCTCGAGACGTGGTGTCGGTTGTGTTTGGAGGAGGATGCGCGGGAGCTCGACGATTGGCTAGGGATCAAGCGTGCGCCGTAACAGCTGGCTTCCTACGACTTCTGGTACATCTGCTGGTTACTCTCCGCCTCCCGCGCCCTGATCTTTCATATCTCTCCTGACCTCACATGTACAAGATTGTACCACCTGTGTGCCCCCGCGTACACTCACATTTGAAGGACTTCGTGCAAGCTTATATAGTATGAGATGTGATTCTGCGCTGAAATATAGAGAGTTTGAGCCTCAGACCAGCGAGAGTTACACCTACCCTCGTACTTCGTGCAAGATGCTGCCTGCCGTAACTCGTCCACGTGCCCGAGCTGGAAGTCCAGTGATTACCGCGCAGAGTCGCGTCACCGCCGCGTCGCCCTGGCTTTCACCTTCTAGACCACTGGTATGCTGCTTTCCACTATTTTCGGTTTTTTCCCTGCTCTCATGACTATAGTCACAAGAACGAGGTAGGGAGGCATCATCGTATCCCAGGAAAAGACTCATGGTCGACACGAACGTTGCTGGCAGTCTCAAACGAGTGAGTTGTTCACGGAAGCAAATTCCTTTGAAGTTCTGCGTTTAACCTCAATCTCAGCCCAATGATGACGGTACGGAAGGCCAGGCCCAGGAGGACACTACTCGGAGCAAGCGTGCGAAGACTTCTTTCTGTGATGTCCGGCCTGAACGATCCGGCGCCCTTCGACAAAGCTCCGAGTTCTACTATCCAGACGGCAATATCCTCGTGATAGTCGAGGACGTGGTATTCAATCTCCATATATCACGATTGAGAAAGTATTGCGACCTCTTCCCGCCTCATGATCAGTCGTATGGTGGACTGGAGAAGGACCGGAAATCAAAGTCGGCGACCAGTGCGGCCGGAGTGCCAGTTTGCCAAAGCGATCTCACCATCGCAGATCTCATGCCCCGCGCGGCGAATACGGCTGGTTTCATCAAAGAAGAAGGCTCGCAATCCGCATCTTACAACACCAGTATAGCCGTAGCGGATGGTCAATCAAATGCCGCAAACTCTACAGACGCAAAATATGAACTGGAGGACATCAGTGTCAAGGACTTTACCGAATTCCTTCGCTTTTTCGAGACTCCACTTCTGTACGCTCCCCATTCTCATCCTCCTGTTCTCGTTCATGCATCTGATACTTCTTAAACTGGTCCCCTATTCCAGCACACTCACTATGCCCGAAGCTCCCACGCAAAGTGTCTACTTGTCCCTGCTGCGCGTCGCGAACAGACTGGGATGCGAGCCGATCACGAATTATGCCAAGGGCCGCCTTCGTCCTATGTGGCCTAGCGAACTTCTTGGACACACGTGGAAAATAGGGTTTTTGGAGGCGACCACCAACATCGTCGCCGCGGCGCGCGAGTTCAACATGCCAGAGCTCCTGAAAAGAGTGTTCTACGAATTTCTTTGCAACCCCTCCTTCTGGGAGGCGATCTCCGCCAACAGAAAGGGCGTAAACCTCGCTGACGCCGACCTCATCAGGTTGTACCACGCCCGCCACGTCTTACAGCAGGAATGGAACACATTGGTCCTCACCCCGCCCATGCCAGGCGAAAAATGCCCTACCCTACTGGCAAAGAAGCCGTGCACGTTCATCACTACTAAGCGGCGCAAGGTTTACTGGCGGTCGCACTTCGTCGACACCGGGGAGCTGGAGAAGGGAGGTGCGGATCCGATCGCCTACGCCGACATCGTCCTAGAAGGGCCGTTATCTAAAGCGCCAGACGAAACATGGTGCAAAGCATGTCTCGACGAGAGGACAGAAGTGTGGCAGGCTGCAAGGAATCGGTGGTGGGATATGCTGGATGGTCTCTTCGAGATCGAGGTTGTGGACGCCGATGTTGATGGCAGTGTGGTGTAGAGGTACGCTTTCAGTCGGCTCCGTCTCTGCGCGCATCGCGACTGAACTCCGTTAGTAGGCTGGTCTTTTGGATAGAAAGCCCGCCCCGTGTGCTACGTCTTATCTGGTTTCTACCCTGTCTATCGTTTATCTGAACCATTACAACATACTCAAATATCTTATTCAGCCTATGCGCCGACGCCAATCCGCCACCGCCATGTTTCAATGCACTTCACCGGCCAGTGGCGTTGCCCACTAATCCTTTCTTGCTAACTTGATGTCTGCTCGGGATAGTCACCTTCCGATCGCCCGTTAAATATAAGTATGACGCGGACCGGAATACGACGTGGTATTAGCGGTGCCTCGTAGAGCCGCCGGGGCTTGTGACGCGATATCGACGCAGTGGTAGGACAAGATCAATGCCCGTCCCGGGTGCTACTTGATTGGTTGAACGTCCGAGTCTCAGTACAGCTCGGATACTTCTGCTATAGTACATAGTACATTTTAGTCACTGCTACCTATCGTGTATCATTGGAACGAACTCCATCGCTCACTCGTGCTCAGCTCGGCATGCCTCTTGAACATTCAAACAATCTCTCGACCTCGCGAACTCAACCGTTAACGCACTGTGAGACCAAATGGTACCTTTCGCACACTTGCGCTCGAAGCACTCCACGCTGTTACTTCAACACGGAACCACGACCCACGGACCAGGCGCAACGCACTCCAAGCACCTGATCCGCATCGACACACCCCCATCAAGCGCGGCTTCGTTCTGCGAGACTACCACCCGGGAAAGGGGATGCCCTGCCCCCGCCCGCGTGCGGACAACACCTTGGACGTGACCCAACAACTTCTGAAAAGACGAGTGCTTGATGTCTCCCGACTGCCGGCGGGCGTTGTCGTACGACTCCGTCGCTGCGCCTTCACGGCGATGCTGCAAGTAGTTTATGACGAGTGTCCTGAGAGACGAGCATGCGGCACGAGTTCCTGGAGCAACTTAGAGGAGCGGGATGAGGATGTGCTTGACAGTCGGATGTGCCTTTTCCTTAGGAGAGTGCACCGAGAGTTCGAGGGACTCGAGCCGCCCGAACGCGGGCAGGAACGAGTGCGGCGATCGCAGACCCCATATAGTATACGCGCGGATACGCAGGTACCGCACTTCAGGGAACACCGGCAAATAGGTGAACGCGGCGCGTAGGTTGATTTGAGCTTCCTCCGCACCACGCGCAATCTTGCCGGAATCCTCCAAGTGGTCAGGGATGAGGTATGCGAGGGAGAAGGAGACGTCGAGCTTGTCCTTCGTGTTCATCAGCCTGATGGTCCACCCCGCCGCGTCTCCGAGCCTAGACGGGCGAGAGCCCTCGAAGTACATATGGGTGGCGCGCACGGCCGAATCGAAGAGGCCCTTTGTAACCGGCTCCAAGTCGCCGATCTCTAGCACGCCCATTTCGATCCTGCACGAGGGCGGGACGGCGAGATGAGCGACGAGCATGCGCTGGAACGCGGAAATGCGTGTCTGGCCCTCGGCGCGCAAGTGCAGCCGAATCGCGTGGGTCTCCTCAACAGGGAGCGTGCGCAGGCGCGGAAGACGAACTGAGTGTCCAGCACGCCACCCCTTCAGCGACACGTGCGCAGAGCTTGCCAGGGTGTAGTCGCCGATGCGCAAGCGCTCCAGCCGAGGAGTCTTCTTAAGAAGGCGAGGAGGTCGCTGAGCGTGCTACAAGCGGACGCGGAATTGATGGAGAGTTGGGTAAGGTTCGGAAAGAAGGTGGAAGGGATGTAGGAGGTCGCATCCAGCTGGAGCGTCTGCAGTCGAGAGCTGGCAGGAAGGATGGGCAGCGCCCGAACGTCGAGTCCGCGGGGAGTATGGTCCAAGAGACCGCAACACTCGGGTATGGGAAACGGCACCTCGAAAACAATCTTGGATAGTGTCGCGAGCGCCCGTGCCTGGGTGTGCTCGAGATCGCCGAAGGAGCAATCCCAAAACAACTCCTGAATCCGGTGGTGGTGGGTGCGAAGAAACTTGTCCAGCGCAATGCCGTCTGTTACGCCTGTGATGTAAACGTAAAGCGGACCACTCGTGCAGAGTAACGGACGATCGCCGGAACCCGGAGAGTCTGACGTCCACAATATGGTCAACCACAGCGACAGCGTTCACGACGCCAACTCCCGCCAGTCGCGACAGGTCGACATTATGGGCACGAGCTGTCGCTGGTCGCGCATTTATGTGGAGATGCTGTAAAAGGGAAACCGCTTGCGGCCCGGTGCTTGGAGCCGGGCGGGCACGAGAGAGAAGATTGTAGCAAGAATGTTCGCAGTTGATCGCAGGCGGCGACCTGTCGGTGTTATTGACAGACATCATCGTCGAGTCGCTCATGATGGTGTCTGGAGACGTTGCCTATCTGAAATTTGGAATCATATCCTCAAGCATGGTACCGATACTCACCAGCGTATCGATCAGGGGTGGAGCGTTTGCGTCGGGGTGCGTCGACGGCGCCTCAGCGAATATGGATGACACCGAATCCTCCGTATTATCCATTGGACAAAGTCGCGTCTGGAGGATCAGCGAGGAGGGAGCAGGTGAAGAAAGGATTGGAAAGGATGCGTTGTTGCTGGACATGTCGGTGGTGTACGACATGACTGAGACGGCGTCCCCACATATATACTTGCGAGGACGTACTTGCTGCAGCAGAGACATTTCACAAACAGGTGGGGGCTTCGTGCCGCAGTAGTGAACATGTGGGCTGTGAACGTCGAGAAGGGTAGCCCAAGTGAATGCACTTAACGTTGAGGACGTCGAAGGGTAGCGCTCTAGACGTCCAACGCTGCAGGGAAAGCGGTATTCGAATAGCGCACGCTCAGGCAGCTCGATACAGAGCGCTCACCATTGCTGCGGTCGAGTGCAAATGGTGAGGACGTGGACGTTTCGGGAACGGGGACACTCACGCTGATCACGCGGCGCGGGTCGTCGCAGGACTAGTGCAACGGAACAAGTCAAAGTTCGCGGGAGGTTCAGCTTCCCAGAACACGAAGGAGGAGCCAGCGCATCTGTAGACATCGACATCAAAATATTCACGGCATGAGCACCACTATCAGAAGATGATCTCGCTGGGTAGGCTCCAGGTCGCTCTAGGTTTGCATACACATAAGTACACGCAATCAGCAAGTCCGCCCCTGGTCAACACGATTGGGCAAGTGGATAGATTGAAGGACGTACTGAAAGCGATAGGATTTTGCAAAGAGCCGGAGGTTCGGCATCGTACGTGGCTTAACGTCAGTGCGGTCATGTTACTACGACACTTCGCATACACACTCACTTCGAGTACGAATTTACTGCAGATCATACAGCAAAAAGACGGGACCAACCAAGCGAGGGGAGGGGAGGACGATTGGCGCATAAGAAGCCGAGACGTAGCGCACAGAGCTTCGGCGGACTGATTGGACAGGTGACAAAGTGCTGCAGCGACCACTTCTGCAACTGCGTGCATAGGGTAAGACATTGAACCTTGCGAGTGTAAAGAGGACTTACGCCGGTCATGAGGTACGGCTCCCGACAGGACTGCAGCGGAGAAGGGTGGCATTTACGGTGCTTCGGGGTGTGCGAAGCTGGAACTAGTGCGCTTCTGAAAACCGAAGGACCCACTCCGCGGAAACATTAACATCCGTATCCGGGGAAGGTATGGCTGGACAGGTTCCAGGCCGTTCTGGACGTACGTAGAGTAAACATGTCAGCCCTTGGTCTGCATCGCGGGCCGAGCGAGTGAATGAAACGTACTTCAGTGTCTGAAATTTACGAACAGTAAGACATCCGTTATTGCCTACAGCTTAATGTCAGTGAAGTCATTCTGTAAAAGTGCTTATGCTCACCTCAGATAAAAACGAACACACTATGGATCGTGCTGTGAGAAGCCGAACCCAGTTAGAGAAGAGGGACAGCGAGGAACGCATTCGAGGCCGAGAGAGGGCGCACAGAGCTCTAGATCCCAAGTTGCTGAAGACAAAGGGCTAATCGACGGGTGCGCGTCCAAGAGACTCGAGATATCGCGCTGACCGTTGCTGCGGTTGAGTGCGTAGGGTAAGTACATGGACGTCCTGTGAACGAGGGTCACTCACCCCGATCACGAGGTGCAAGTACTTTCGAGGGCTGCAGCGAAGAAGGACGGAGCTCTCGGTGGTTCCCAGAACGCGAAGCTGAAGCTAAAGCTACACGGCGAGCAAACTGACGTCTATCCTGAGAGACGACCTCGCTGGACAAGCCCCAGGGTGTTCTAGGCCTGCGCGCACATACGTACGGTAAGCATGTCAACCCAAACTCTACACGGGTGGTTAAAGAAGAAAAACCGGGACAGTGATTCAAATGTACTTACAAGTACCTAAGTGCGAGAACTCGAGTCGAGGCCGTCGTTATATCTATATTTCGACGTCAGAGTAATAACAATATGTAGCGATTCGCAAGAGCACTCACGTTTTATATGAGAGTGTTGAAAATCACAGTTTGTAGGTCGATCCCAAGCAACGAAGAGCGAACGGAATACAACGCACAGTCGGCGCAGTGAGGCGCGCCACGACGCTTCAACCTACTCCTACTCCTGGAGGGTACCGCCACCGTCGGTCCGGTACGCCGTGTGAGCGGGGCCCGGGCGAGACATAAGCCAAGGTGACATACGTAGCTCTGATAGCGATCGGTGTGCGCCCCGCGACGGTGTTGCTCTCTTCCCAGCACCATCGCTATCAGCGAGACCGCCAAACAGAGGCGATCACAGTGTCCCTAAGGAATCTCCAAGGTAATTCTCTATCATCACATCGTGGAGATACAGATTACTGACGATCCTGCTCACCAGAACGTGAAACGTCTCGCTAGGTACGTTCGGAGGTCTTCCGACTTGCAAACCAGCATAGTCCTGACAGTTCCTGCGACAGCGATCGATCATGCCCGGAGGCCTCCTTTTCATCTACTCAGAGCCGGGGTCAGCGGTTACGACCGAGGAGTTCAACGATTGGTACGACAACGAGCACGTACCCACCCGCCTCCCCATCCCCGGCTTCCAGACCTGGTCCCGCTGGGTCGCCGCCGACGGGAAGACCCCGGACTACGCTGCGATCTACGACATCGACTCCCCGACCGTCGCCTCCACCCCGCCGTACACAGACCTCGCGAAGACCCGCTCCGAGCGCGAGAAGGCACTGATCGCGCGCGCCGCGCTGTTCGACCGGCGCACGTACGAGCTGCTCGAGCCCGTGTACGGCCCGAAGGACGGGCCCGCGTACGATCCAGCCAAGCCGGGGCCGTTCGTGTGCGTCGCGGAGATCGAGACGAGCCCCGAAAACGAGGAGGACTTGAACAGGTGGTACGAAGAGGAACATATGGCGTTGATTGCAAAGGTCCCTGGGTGGGTGCGCACGCGCCGGTGTGTCCTCGTGAGTTCTGCGGCGATGGGCTCGGAGGCGAAGGGCGGGAAGCCAGCGAAGTTCCTAGCGCTGCATGAGATGGAGGATCTGTCGGTGCTGGAGACATCGGATGAGTTCAAGGCGGCGGCGGGGACTGAATGGTCGAAGAAGGTGATCTCGAACGCGACGGTGTTCCATGTGCGGATGTTCAAGGTTTTGAGGATGTGGGAGGGACCGAAGTGACAAGTAGAAGCTATTGCTTCATGGGAGTTATGGTAGAGCCACGGTTATCGTTTTCCATAGCCAGCGAACGTATGCAGGGAGGGCGCGGCAAGCATATGGCATAGAAGAGAGGCCGCGTACGAAATTTGGCGCCGCGCGCGTCGCGAACGATCTGTGTGCTAATCGAGATCTGACCCTAACCTTTATTGCCACGGTTTCCCAACGATACGCAGGCGAAGTCGCACCGACTTCGTTCTTCGACTCTCGCACTCTCATTGACTGGCATGTAACACGCTCAATCTCTGAGCCCATCCAGGTCCGAGCGTACGAGTTGTGCGACTACGGTTGCTGAATGCGTATACAAAGAAGCTCACCAACGTCTACCTTTGTAGTGGCACGCAAACTTACTAGGTGTTATCATCTTCAAGCGTTGATCCGAGTATTATGGTCAAGAAAGAGGCATCTCCTATTCCTGGTAAGCTCGCCACACCTTCTTGTTGCAGCTCGTAACGCGTCAATAGATTTGAAAGTAGACATCCATCTCTCGTGCCGTAACACAGCACCTAGCTCACACTGCGCAATGGCGTCGACCAAAGGCGTCGCAAATGCTCCGACAGACGCCCCGAACCCGATCGTGGGTCCCTCAACGGCGAGAAAACGGGTGCGTGTTGCTATGAATACCGAACGCTAACCCTGCTGTCCTGACATCGGTAACGCCCACGCTCTTGAAGCCGCATTCAGATGTACATGAAGTGGGGAATGCAGAACCTGCGTCCGGAAACAAACGAAGTAAAGGCGGTCCGGCAGACGTCCAAGAAAATGCACCGTCGTACCGGCAAAGCCCGCAGTACTGGTACGCAGACGGAAGCGTTATCGTCATCGTGGGCAGCACGGGCTTCAAGCTCAACCGCGGACGGTTGAACGCTTACTGCAGCTATTTCGCCGAACGCGCAAGCACTAGAGAGGAACACGTCATGGGAGAATGCGAACATGGAGACAGCGATGACGAGGACTCCTCCCACACAGAGGAGCATACGACGGGGCGTGTCAGTGCACCCGGACTGACACAAGTTCACATCGACGACCTGTCCTCTGACAGACTTCACCCACTTCCTGGATGCACTGGAAACATCGCAGTAAGCATAATGCCGACCGTCGAAACTTCCCGCTTTCCCACTCATTCCTTGATGTTACGTCGTTATATAGATTCGAATTTAGGCCGCTGCCAGAGTCGCATATAGCGGCCTCGCTGCTCCGCGCCGCCATGCGTCTCGACTGCGAGATCGTGCGCACAACAGCTACACGCGCCATTCTCGCGGCCTGGCCCGATACCGTTCCCCGACCTGATGCGCCTCTGCGCCCGTTCCAGGACGCCATCGACGCCCTCACCCTCGCGCGCGCGTGCGGCATGCCCGAGGTGCGCCGACCCGCATTCCACGCGTTCCTCCGCGACCCCGCCTTCTGGACCGCGCTCTCTGCCGACCGGCGCGCGATCGCGCTCCCAGACGATGATCTGCTGCGGCTGCACGAGGCGCGGCACACCCTGCAGAGCAAGTGGCGCGTCCTTGTTCTCAAGATACCTGGCGAAGGACGGGAGGAGTTGCGCAGCCTTTGCAAGAAAATCGACACACCGAGGGGCGGTCGTCCGAGAACATGCCAGGCTGCGGCGAAGGATGCTCGGGCATGCTGGCGATCGCACATCATCGACTCGGACATGTGGGAGAAGGGCGCGATGCACCCGATTTGCTGCGCGCTCGATCAGAAGAACGTGAGGGGTCTGGAGTAAGCGTGGTGCAGTGAGGAAGGTGAAGTACAAGTGGTGCCTGGCGAGGCGGCGTTGGTGGTATATGCTGAATGGTCTGTTTGGGCTTCCTGACTAGCAACGGGGGGTCCTACTGCCTTGTAACAGTACGCGGCATGGACATCCACGTTCTGAAGTACAAGACCCTCGTCGAAGTCAACATCGAAAGTCTCATCTTACTGCATCGCCAATGGATTGGCCCCCGATAACGATATCAGTAAGTGTACTAGTAACCACGCTCGCACCTGAGACTTGAGACCTCAGGTCTCATAGTATTCACCGTACTTGTCTCACAGGTCATTCCCATCAGTTGAAACAAAAGCGAACACTCGGACAGCATCAGCGAAACCAACCTTCTGCATCTTCGGGCCTTCCAAGGCTACTACGATACCCGGAATATCTACACATGATTTCTCAATGCGCACGTCGCGCGTACCAGTACGCCCTACCTCACTCGCGATCCCAGCTCCGCACGAACTTGAAGACCCTCCTCCGCGCCTCCACAAGCGCCGTCTCCCTCAGCTTCGCCATCCACGGCGTCGACACAGCCGCCTTGAACTCCGCGCTCTCGAACGCCGCCGGGCTCTCCCACTCGTGCACCGCCAAGTTCCGCGGCGGCCGCCCCTCCTTCGCCTCCGGCCCCACCGCACCCGCGTCCTCCAGCACAAACCGCCGGCTGCGCAGCCACCCGGGCGCCTTTGCGATCATCGGGATGTGCTCCTCCTCGTACCAGCGGTCAAACTCGTCCTGCCCCTCCGGCTTCACCGCGATCTCCACCACGCTGATGAACGGCCCCGGCTTGGTGGGATCGTACGCGGGGCCGGCGGCGGGCGGGTAGACGGGCTCGCGGAGCGTGTACGTGCGGCGCTCGAGGAGCGCGAAGCGCGAAAGAATGGACGCCTCGCGCTCGGAGCGCGTCGTCGCGAGATCGGTGTAGGGCGGCTCTGTGAGGACGCTGGGGTCCGAGAGGTCGTAGAACGAGGCGTACGTCGGCTTCGCGCCGTCGGCGGCGGCCCAGCGGGACCATGACTGGAAGCCCGGGATGGGCAGGCGGAGGGGGATATGCTCGTTGTCCAGCCAATCGTTGAGCTCCTCTTCGGAGACGGCGGGGCCGGGTTCACATAGTACGAAGAGTAGACCGGCCATCTTGTAAGTCGATCGTGCTTCGGTGGGGAGTGGTTACGGGAGAGTGAAGTCTGGAGTCGTGCTGAGACCACCGCGAGGAGAACCCCTTTATAGCTAACACTGCACCGCTATTGGTATGCATCTGTGGGCGAGTGTTGTATGCTCGGGCCCAGTGCCCTGGACATGTCGTATCTTTGTCATCTCAAAGGTTCAGATTGCACACCGTCCGGCATCTTCGCCGTTTGATCTCCGCTAGCACGCTAGTACATACTGATGACTACGGACAAGTCGGAGCACAGCCCGACATGAGCTACAGAATGCAGTGATACCCGAGTGATACCTGGACGTTGCTGTACGTGCGCGTAGCTCTTCCTATATATGTCGCCGGCCAGAACGCTCTCCTTGATTATCCGTAACGTAAATCTGCTTCGAGGGTGGCTATTTCGACGAGAAGATCCCGCGTTCCGGCCCCAGCTGGGGGTACTCATTCAGACTCTATCACAAGGGGCGTCGGGATGGTGTATGGCCCTGAGAAGCAGGTAAGAAACGAATTGACACCCTGCAGATATTGCGAAGGAAAGTTGGATAGATAGTCTAATCGACCCGAATAACCAGCCAAAGTGGCGTATCATGAGTATGCGGAAGATGTAGACGCGGAGAATACTTGGCACACCTATCGTCTACGGGTTCACGAGTGTCCCTTATCAAAGGGAGTGCTCTGATGGAGCCACAACGACGTGAGCGTTCGATCTCGCCACCAGAGAGGTAGGAAAGGCACTTACTACGTCCACCTGCGTTGCTCATTCGAAACTGCAGTCTCCATGCCAGTACGACCCGATGTCCCTTTCGATCAACGCCAGATGGCGGCCGTGACCGAAACCGTCCCTCGCCCACGTCTTGTCCAGCTCTTGCAGTACCACTGCCCACGGCTCTTTGCGCACGAGCACTCCGTTTGCGTCGAATTCGAAAGCCAACCGGTCATGAGCCTCGCGTCTTATAGGTTCAGGAAAATGAATCAAGCGTCTCAAGGGATGTCCTGCCGCGGCACGCGATCGTTGCATCTCGTACACCGCACCGACTCCGGCTGATCCTAGCTCGACTTCGGAGGGCGGTTTCAACCGAAATACAGTGCCGAAATCGAGTGCCAAGATGGAGAGCGACGGGGCGAATTGTACAGTCCCATTGGGGGAAACGGTGAGGTCTTCGATCAAGGCGTGGAAGGAGGTAGGCAACATGCAGCCGTCGATCATGATAGCTTCAACAGCAGGAAGGGCGCAGAGAATGCGACCGATATCATGGTATAGCCACGCCAGGTGTTGTCCGATCCGTAGGTTCTTGATGTTCCTGAACGCAGGTCCGGCGTAGAGCGCCTTAGCGAGGCGTGCTGCGATCGTGGCGCCTGGCGGGGTGTTGGCGGTGTCATTGGGAGTGACGAGACCGAACGAGGCGTCGAGGCCATCATCAGCGCTGCATTGCAGAACAAATCTCTGGTGGCGTGAAGAAGGCGATAGGAATAGTATGCGAGCATGAGTCGGACGTTGTCCGAGTCCTTCGACGGGCCAAAGTTTGGAAAGCAAGTCAGCAGCGAGACCGGAGCCCGCAACACCCCCGACGGCATGCGCACAGGCAAGAGAGACAGAAAGGTTTGATAGCAGCCCGCGTTGGTATCGTACGAGAACATGCCGCCACTCACTTCCAAGCATGTCGTAATCATGGTCTTCCACAACCAGTCGCCGGAGGTCCCGAAGTTGCACCCGGCCGTGCCTCCACCCGTTGAGGTCGGTCGCCCCCCGTGTCTCCGGGCTTGCATTGGTTAGCCGTAGGTCCTGCAGGAGGGGCGTCCCAGCGAGGAACCTGAGCAGGTCGAGCAAACGCATATCTTCAATTCTCTCCAAGTGGAGGGTCGTGAGTACCGGAAAGGTTGTCGGTCGTATAAAGCGAAGCTCTCGTAGTCGCAGGGCTTGAAGGGCCTTGCTGTTGGGAAGGAGCGCAGCTTGGGATGCTGAGGCCTCTAGATCTCTATCCCCATCCCCATCAACTATGCACCGTTGCAGGGCGGGCAAAGAAAGCTGGAGGATGGCGTGTACATGCTCGTCTGTGTTCACTTCGCGCTTGACGTACAGCTCCTCGACGCGAGTTTCCTGCTCCCTGAGTAGGCGAAGAAGCCATTCCAGTGACCACTCGATTTTGGAAGCCACGTAGATCGGTCTGGAGGGGCATAGAGAGAGGTAGTCTTGACGTAGCGGGACATTAGGTAGGTCTATCACTGTATCCCACAGGAAAGACGCGCTCCGGGCGACATCCCTCCACCAGCTGCAGACAGAAAGCAACGGTAAGAGGGTTATGACGTCCTGTACATTCGTGGTCGAGGTGTTCAGGATCGGGTATTTTCTGCGCATAGGAATAAGGGAGAATATGCGGCCCAGGACTTCCGCAGGAAGTTGATTGACCGGGCGGGTAGCATTGATGAGCCGGCGGACAGCGATCGGAATATCTTCTACGATCTTGAGAAGACATACGGCATTCACGATGAGTTTGAAGAACCGGCATGGTCAATAGTGGGATGTACTGACCGCTGCGACGTCCAAGGTGCTGAGGAGACGAGCGGGAAATCAGTGAACGTCTCGACATCTGCGTGGTGATCACAGCGTACCGTTCCTCCACGTCCTGCGGACCGGAAAGCTGGGCAAGCAGCTTCTGAGCAAGCTCGGCGACGGCGACGTCGCGAACATCCTGAGGCTGGGCTGGTGATGCATCCATAAGAACTTGAGGGCGGGGTGACGATGCTGTCGAGTGGAACTCCCGGGGTGGATGGAAGTCAGCCAGATCGATGGCTTCCCGCTGCCTCGAGTTCTCCGCATGGCGAAGGCTCCTGGCACGAGGACTTGTGCACGTGGACACCTGCTCGTGCTCTTGTGATCGACGTCCACACTCGGGATGTTCGCCAGCGCCACGACAGTGCAGAGGCTTGTCGCACAAGAAGAGCTGGTATCGCATTGACATTGAACTTTGATATATACCAGCCCGGGTGCATATCCGAGAGCGCGAAGTCCGACCGTGTCCACATCGTGTAGGCAGGGGATGATTGCAGAAATGGCATTGACTGTTTGCCAGCTCCTCAAGTGCATCGGAAGCCATAGAGAGCAGTGGAGCACCATATGGCTGATAAACGAGAAGGTAACAGTACATTAGTGAATAATAGAACATATAAACAGCATCGGTACGCATACCGCAAACCTTCATATCCACTCATCGTGCATCCTCGCCTTTGAGCCCAAGCAGCACATCGAGGCGCCTCCACAGTTTCTCCCTTTTCTCCAGCCACGCGTCCCGCCGCTCGCTCACGCACCCCATGCAATACCCCATCTCCTTCCAGTCCATATCCGCGAGCCGCTGCAGACCGACGAACACGTCCCTAAGACCCGCCTCGAACACCCCCGTCTGCAGCAGCAGCGATAGCCACCCGCGCTCCGCATCCGTGCGCGCGCTCGCACACTTCCGCATCGCGTCCGCCGTGCGCGGGTCGTGGTTCGCGTCCGCGAGCTGCGCGAGCGGGCACGGGAACGCGGATGGGAGAGGCGGGGCGCGCGCGTGCGCGAGCCACTCCTTCTGCATCGCTTCCTTGGCCGCGACGAGCCGCAGGAGCGCCGAGGCGGCGAGTCGCGCGGGTGGTGCATTGTCCTCGTCTTCGTCGTACTCCATCTCCAGGCGCCGTGTGTCGGCGCCGTTCGCGGACTCGGCGTGTACGTAGACAGCGAGGTCTTGTCCGAAGTCGGGCGCGCGGAGGAGCTCGTGGTATGCGGCCTTGAGCAGCTCAGGCAGGTCGCACTGCTGTGCGAGGAGGACCGTCTCCGTCGCCTGTGAGACGCGCTGCGCCTGGTCGGCGTCGTTCGTCTCGTGGATGCGCACGAGGTCGCTCGGCCACATCTCGCGCAGGAGGTGGGTGGCAAATGTTAGGATCGTTTTAAAAGACAGCGCGTGCGCTGCGCGGATGAGCGAGGCGAGTACGCGGAACGGCGGTGGGTTGATCGCATACGCACTTCATACCAACATGAGCGTGTATCACGGTGCAAGTGCGAAAGGCACTTACATTCCCGCATCCAACGCCGTGAGAAGGCGCTCAAAATCGAGCACGCTCACGCCCTTGACGATGTAGACGGGGCAGCTGTCGACAAGATCCCAATCAACTAGAGCGGGACTGTCCCTACTGTGAAGACCGCGCGCGTCGGTACAGTGTCACCACCATCTATAATCACGAAGACGCACCTCCCATCCCCGTTTTGGAGCGCGGCAAAATACTCCGACTGTTGCGTAAGACGAGAGCGATGCAGACGAAAGAGGGTATTCTGGACCTGGACGACGACAGAGCCGTCAAGGTGCCAGAAGTTTTCGCTGCGCTTGCGCGCGACAGTCTTTTGCTTTCCTTTTGGGTTCGCCGTGGAGGAAGGCTCGGTTTTTATAATGGTCGGTGTCTTATACGCCGGTGTGACTGGGACGGGCTGCGAAGCCGAGGGTGGCTGCGCGCGACGGGCGCGTTTAGTGGGTCTATGAAGTCATGTCAGTATAGCGATACAGAGTACAGTTGTGCGTATTTTGTTTTGGGCGGGCTAGGAGACGTATACGTAAATATACACGACTATATGCACCATGTACTGTACCCTGTTGAAAAGCTATTCAACAGAGGGTATGGGCTTGAACTCTGCAGGTCGCAGCAGGTCACTCTTTCCTTCTCACTTATACCCTTACCCGCGAACCCGCGGGTAGGGTGCGGGTCACGCACGGATACTCACCCGCGGGTCACCCGTGTTTCGTCCTCCCCCAAAAAAACCGCGCGTCGCTTGAACACATCCATAATTTTGACTCACTGGGGAAGCGGTTGAGAAGCTGGCACCCGCGGCAGCTCCGATGAGCTGTCCTCAAACTCGCGCGCCCGCTTCTTTGTTGCCGACCGCGCCGACTGCCTGGTTTTTGGAGGCGACGTCCTCGCTGGTGTGGGTGTTGCTGCTGCACTGGTGAGTCTGGAGGAGCTCGCAGTTTTCGAGTTGAGACGACTGTTTTGAGTCGGTGCCGGGGGCGCCTTCATATGTCGTTTGGAGCCACTCGCGACCGCCGGAGGGCTGGAGGACACCACGATTGGGCCTTTGTTACTCGCCTTGGATGCTGGCGTGTCCGGTAGCTGGTCTTCGTCCTCATCTTCGTCTTTGACCTCTTCTCGAAGGTTGGCGCGCGGGTCGTCTTCTACCATCGGGTCGTCGTCTGCGTCCTTTGCGCTTTCTGGAGTGGAGTGGCGACTGACGGAGGACTTGGGCTGGGTGAGGCGCTCTTCTATGAGCTGAGAAATGTCAGGCAAGCTATCAGAGTCAGAGTCAGAATCAGAGAGATGCTGGTCTTCGACAGACATCGGTATGTCGAGCAGAGCAGAGCGGTCGACGTCGACGGCGGGGGCGAAGAAGAGGGAGGAGGCGGGAGGAGGCGCCCGCGAATTGCGCGTTACCGACGCGTTACGGTGCGCGTACGCGATTCATCACGCGTCGGTCACCTCCTCCCGCAGCTCCTCCCGCGCACGGTCAGTGCTGATCAGTGTCACCGCTGAACAACGTTCAGCTCCGCCATCCTCGTTCTTGTCGTCTCTACAGCGCACTCGCTTTCTGTCAGAGACCCTACAGCTTAACTTGCTCCTGAACACATCTTCTGGTATGTCATCAGGGTCAGCTCAATCCGACAGCTCTTCCGATGAATCCGCCAGCAGTGAATCGGAGCTCGACGATACCCATGACCAACCGGCGAATGCGAGTCCGACAGCGCAAAGTACTACGCGCCACAAAAGGGTAAGTTCTACTTGTACAACGACTGCTTATCGTTTCGTGGTCAATCTGAAGAGACTGGACGAGAACACTTATGTTCACATATTAAACCTCAACGTTCGGTTCCCCTTTGATTGTACTGGTCTCAGAATCTCTCATTCACCTGCAGATCACATAGAAAGCGAGCGTGTCTCATGTCGATGATAGCTCTGAACCCACGAAAGTAAAGAAGGTCAAGCAAGAAGAGACCGAAGATACCGTGGCACATCTGAATATTGATGACATACCCGTGGTGATCCACGACGACCTGTGGTACCCCGACGGGAATGTCATCCTTCTTGTGGAAGGCTCTGCCTTCAAGCTGTACAAAGCGCGGCTCGCGCGTTACTCGTCAGTCCTCGACGTCCTGTTCAAGGAAGACGGTAAACAGGTCGCAGAATACGAAAATTCCCCTTGCTATCGACTATCCGATATCGCATATAACGACTTTATCGTGTTCCTCGAAGTCCTCGAGACCCCTTTGTAAGTCTATATCGCTTCCTCAGCGTCAAATGCATGCTCATATCTTGCGCTCGGTAGCAAGTACACGAACGTGTTTCCCCAGCAGGACGCGGCCGTCTCCATTCTCAAGGTCTCGCGTCTGCTCGATTGCTCGATGGCACGCGACCTCGCCCTCAGCATGCTTCGTAAACTTTGGCCGGACGACAGGCCGCTGCTTGCAGTTCCCTCAAAGTGTAAGTACTCCGACGCCCTCGTAGTCCTGAAGGCCTCGCGCGACTACGCCGTACCCTCGCTGCGCAAGCGCGCGTTCTACGAGCTCCTCCGCAGCGCCGCGTTCTGGAAGGCGGTCGCGGACGACCGCCGCGCGCTCGGCCTCGCCGACGCAGACGTGTTCGCGCTTTTCGGCGCGCGGGAAGCGTTACAACAACAGTGTTCAACGCTGATCTTCAAGCGGCCCTCCCGGGGGAGCGACTGGTGTCCAATGCGGTTCGCAGAGGGCAATAGGTGCAATCCCCCGTACAAGAAGCCGCATCTGAGAAAGGCGTTCTGGCGCTCGGACGTGATTCAAAGCGGGGACTACGAGTCGGGAATGCGGGATCCTATCGGGTGGCTGGGAGTGATGATGAACAAGCACGACACACTCACTGGGCAGGGCTGGTGCGAGATGTGTTTTCAGGAGCGCAGGACGGCGTGGATGGGTGCTCGGACGAGCTGGTGGGCGATGTTAGACAAATGGTTCGACTTGGCTTGAAGCAATGACAGACATCAGTACGTCGTCGCACAGGGCAACTGGTCCTGGTCAACATCGACGTCTGGAGCGGAGAAGAGAGAAAGACTAGGTGCGCGCGTACGGCGCGTTACCGATGCGTTGCGGTGCACGTACGCGAATTGTCAGGCGTCTGACCGAGTCGCGCTCCAAACTCGGGTTTCCCCGCGCCACAGTCGCTGGCCCAAATATTCCTCCTGCTCCGCCATGCATGCTTCTCTATCGTAATCGACGACGTCGTAGGTTTGCGAGCTCAATACAGTCTTACCAGAATGTCGACGTCAGCGCAGGCGGGTGGATCCTCAGGCGGTGAGTCCGTTATTCCTGGCGTACCGGCCGCTATGGTCCTTTAACTCACGGTATCGGTCAGGTACCGATAGCGCGGGCAATTCTACGGGAACGACGCTTAGTATAAAGAGGGTGAGTTTTACACCCGGAAAACGCAGGTTCTCCAGCGGATCCGCTATATACACAATTGACCATTCAATGGCAATATGGAGGCGTGCCCGGTATGGCTTACATCTCGATAGGGGCCTCGAGAAAATGTTTGCTCTGCGTCTATTTAGTCGCAGTCAGAGACGGAGTGTTACCCGGGAATACCGCTACCCGTGTGCTACAGTACACATGTTTAACGATTAGAGCCCGCTCCCGCCATCCTAGCTTTACACACAAGCTCACATTTACGCCGCAGAAACCGAGCTCGCCACAGCTCGATGATATAACCCCACAAAAGAAACCCAAGCAAGAGGAGAACGAAGACACTGTGGTACACCTGGACATCGACGGGTTGAAGATCCACGCAGACTTCTGGTACCCCGACGGGAACGTCGTGCTCGTCGTGGATGGCTCTGTCTTCAAGCTGTACAAAGCACGGCTCGCGCGGTACTCGACCGTCTTCGATGGCATGTTCACGGGGAACTGTGAAAACCCCGTGCAATACGAGGGCTGTCCATGTTATCGGCTACCAGAAGAGATCAAGTGCGACGACTTTGTCGCATTTCTCGAAGCTCTCGAAACGCCGTTGTGAGTCTGCCTTGCTATCGGCGTGTTTGTAAGCGTGCATACTGACGCACTACGCAGCAAGTACGCCAATAAACTTCCCCAGCAGAGCACGGCCATCTCCCTCCTCAGGGTCTCACGTCTGCTGGACTGTTCGACGGCGTGCGCTCTCGCGCTCGACCAGCTCCACAAGCTTTGGCCGCACGAGAAACCAACGCTATCGGTGCCCTCGAAATGCCGCTTCAACGACGCGCTCAAGATCCTCAAGGTCTCGCGCGAATGCGCCGTGCCCACGCTGCGCAAGCGCGCCTTCTACGAGCTCCTTCGCAGCGCCGCGTTCTGGAAGGCGGTCGCGGACAACCGCCGCGGGCTCGGGCTCGCGGACGCGGAACTCTTCGCCCTCTTCAGCGCGCGGAACGCACTGCAGCAACGGTGGTCTGCACTGATCTTCACCTGGCCGTACCCGGGGAGCGAGATGTGTCCGGCACAGGGC
Source organism: Trametes versicolor FP-101664 SS1 (assembly GCF_000271585.1). Taxonomy (NCBI): domain Eukaryota; kingdom Fungi; phylum Basidiomycota; class Agaricomycetes; order Polyporales; family Polyporaceae; genus Trametes; species Trametes versicolor. The sequence goes on from NW_007360335.1 coordinate 84,510, forward strand.
GTGCAGGGCAGCCGGACCTGCAACCCTCGGCTCTTGAAGCTGCACCTGCGGAGGGCGATCTGGCGCGCGGACATAATCGAGAGCAAGGACTATGAGGCGGGGATACAAGATCCCATCGGTTGGCTGGGAGTGTTGGTGAACAAGAAGGACTTTTCGGGGCAAGGCTGGTGTGAGACGTGTTTGAAGGAGCGCAGGACGGCGTGGCTGGAGGCACAGACGAGTTGGTGGGCATTGTTAGACAGCTGGGTTGACTTGTCTTGAACTGCGCACATCCTATAATTATTTTCCCGGTATATGATAGACACTCGCCAGTCCAATACTGTTATGCGCTTTATCTCGTGATACCAAAGAGTATGTAGCTACATGCTACACCGTAGGATGCATATGGTTTGAGGCAGCTCACGACTCGATTTTTCGGGCTCGGCTTCAATGGGCGTCTAATTTACCCACGCGAGCGACACTTCTAAATCCGGTAGCTTGAGCCACGTGGCTCCGGTCCCGCCATCCACAGCGAAAAGCTTGTCCATCGCCGTCCAGCAAACTCCCCCTCTCGCTTCGCCTCAAGACCATCCACTCCGGCATCTTCAAACCGTCGAAATGGTCAGTATCGCACTCGAACGGCGCATCCTTGCTGTCCCAGGTGTTTTGGCGGCGCATTGGACTCAGGAGGATGCTGGATTGGAGTCATGCCGTCCGGATGTACCTGTGCGGGCCTAGCGAGCACTTCGCGCTGACCCACCTTCTCTGCTCCAACAGGCCTCCGTAGAACTCGCCGCGACCTACGCCGCGCTCATCCTTGCCGACGATGGCATTGAAATCACCGTGAGTCCTTTCGCGCCCGTCCTCGGAGTGCAATCGCGTCTGACTCTGCGTCTTTCAGGCCGACAAAATCACCGCGCTGACCAACGCGGCGAACATCGAAGTCGAGCCCATCTGGGCATCTCTCCTCGCGAAGGCGCTCGAGGGCAAGAACGTCAAGGACCTGCTCTCGAACGTCGGTGCTGGTGGTGCCGGCCCCGCAACGGCGGCTGCGCCCGCCGCGGGTGGTGCTGCTGCTGAGGCTGAGGCGCCCAAGGAGGAGAAGAAGGAGGAGGAGAAGGAGGAGTCCGACGATGACATGGTGCGTTCCCTTCCACTTTCCAGTTTGCAGGTCGCTCATATAGACCGTCGTCGCAGGGCTTCGGGCTGTTCGACTAAGCGTGCTCTGGCCGCTCCCGTCTCGTCTCTACCTCTCGCTTTGGTGTCATCCGTACTGCATAGCATTTCGCACGCGACTACCGCCCTCCACATTGCGTTGTATTATCCATGTCCGCTCCTACTGCGCATACCAAAAAGCTGAAAACACCAATGTTCGAGTGAGCGTGAATGTTCAGACATGAATCCCAGTGAGAATCGACAAGTGCCCAGGCCTGCCAGGTCGTTTCCAGTCGTGTGAAATCGTGCCGGATTTGGATTGACAGGTCGCGCGACCGGGCAGGCTTGGGGCGGGTGAGTTGGACGATCTGAGATGTCATCCTGTCCAGTCGTGTAGCCAGTGAGACTCATAAATGCTATTGATACTGTACAATGCTGCGGTATCGTGCGGTATCGTGGTCCATCGTCGCCAACCCCGCGAACACCATCCTGCCGTCGGGCAGGCTGTTACCGGACACGACACGAATGAATCGTGCCGCATCCCGCCCACCGCTCGCCATCCGGCTCCCTCGCACTCGTGTCCTTGCCCCAGATCCTCCTACCCCACCTCAATCCATCCACTACTCGTCGTCGTCGCCACCCATGCCCGCTCGGCTGGACAGTCTGCGTGCCTTGGTGGCTTGCTTGCTGCGGTCTTCTAGAAGCTAAGGAGTTCTCGGTAAGCGCTATGAGGCATGGGCGCTGTGAATATGGAATGCATACCTTTCGAGCGGCACCGTCTAGACCGGATAGATGGGTATCGAACTCGTCCTTGGATGCGCTTGGATTTTCCTTGAGGAAATCGATCAGGCAGAGGTTCCTGCATAGGCCCCAGGCACGATGTATCAGTGGATGCAGCATGTAGACAGCAACTGGCATGCTTACCTCAGTGTTACGCTTGTCGGATGCGCCTGTAGAGTCTTGACAGTGCGCGCCGGTTTCTTCTGGCTGGCCTTTGCAATAGTTGCCGTTACGCCTGCCTTCGGAGTAGTGTCCGCCTTCGAGCCCGCGGCTGCCTTCGAGGTGACTGGCTTGGCGGTGCGCGGCACAGCGTCGGCGTTCACATCCACCGTAGAAGGAGGGCGTATCTTCACCTGCGCTCTGGGCAATAGTGTCAGCTTCCGAATGTATGTGTGCACAAGTGAACTCACAGGATATTGACGCGCTGTATACCACAAGAACCATAAGTGATAGAGCGCAGCACAAACACTGGTGGCATACCGAGCCGTCTACATTTTGTTTTGCAAAACGCGCGGGGTAATAGCCCAAGGGCGGTTTGCAAAACACTGGGTTATCAATGTGGCTGTGCTATAAGCGCCCGTCTGAACGCGTCAAAAGGGAGCAAAATTCAAGGCATGAGACAAAGTGGCGTGAAAGAGATTCGAACCTGAATATTGAATGTTCGTACACCACTGTCTCTGCCATGAATACCGCTACACCATAGGAACATTAGAACAGCCCCAAGTGTAAACAATATATAGCGCGCTCCCACTCCCTTCTACTCGTGCACAATACTGTAACTTTGCTTTCCTAGGCTCTAGAATGCTACCGGAAGCTATATAGGATTGATCCCAAAGCCATTTTGAATACCTAAATTGCAGGATACCATGTGCGAAAGGCAAGGCAGGAGGCCTATTAGTATGAACTCAGGCGCCTGCTTGAGTGGGCGGTTGCGAACTTAGAACTTTGAGGGGCATACCCAGTGGGGAGTTATTGGTGTACACATGTTGCATTGTATGTCTGATATGGTGTAGTGGCTGAAGTTGCTGCGCATGTTCATTGGTATCAGGTGCGCATAGAGGTTCAATCCCGGCTCAGTATTTTCTTTTCCTGCTCAAATATACTATTTGGCGGGCGGGCCAGCCAGCGTTGTAACCTTTTCTAGATACATTACCGAGCATTCGATGTACGTTTAATACATTTTTGGTTGTGTTTGCATGTGAGCAGGCAGACAGTGCTACTCCAATGTTTTGCAAAACTCAGGTGGGCTAATAGCCCGACAGTTTTGCAAAACAGAATGTGGACTCTACGCATACCTTAGTGCCAGGGTGCAGCGCGGGCGTGTTGCCGGATATGGCCGGCACGGGTGCACTCGCTGCCGTAGTTTCAGCAGATGCAGCGGTCGGTGCGGGCATGTCGCCAGAGATGGTCGCCGCTGTATCAGCAGACGCAGCGATCCTGGTCTGCAGATCTGAAGACGTATTGGAGGCAGGCCCCGGCTCCAGGCTGGGTATCTTGTCGCCAGGGGTTGCAGACACACGTGAGTTGTTGGGGCACTGGTCCGGCGATGGAGGGCGGTTAAAGGGTGTGCTTGAACTGAGCGTAGTACCGATAGCGCTAGATGGGGCCAGTGCATGTACAGAGTCCCGAAGTAAAGCAGTTGTACCAGTAGCCATGTCGTAGTCGTCATGAGACGACGTGCCAGGTGTAGTCACAGACGGCGCATTGCCCAGACTGGAGATGCCGGCAGGAGACGGTGTAGCTGGCACAGGCGGAGACAGGGCCGCGTTGTCGATGGCCGCACTGACAGTGGTGGCCGCACTGACAGTGGTGGTCGCCGGATCAGTTGTTTCAAACGTGAATGGAGCATCCGCAAGTGTTGCCGTTGTCGTGTGCTTGACCCGTTTTGATGAGGTAGACGAGAGACCGCCCTGGTGTTGACGTTTGGTGCCAGACGTAGCAGTCTCATCCCCGGAGTGCTCGACGTACTGTGACGCGAAGTTAGAGTAGTACTCCGTCGCAAGCTGGTGAACCTTCCAGAAAGCACTCCCTTGCGCGAGCTCGGGGAAGCCTTTGCACATAGCTATGCGGTGATACATCTTCGCCTTCTCACAGGCTGAACCCCACTTCGATGGTGTCATCTCATCCGCGTTGAGCTGATGGAACACGGCGTACTGATGCTTCTTCATGGCATTGAAACGCGACGCCGCGATGGTGTCTCCGTAGTCGTTTTCGAGGTAGGTCCATACCTTGTTGGTCTCCCGCTGAGTGACCTTGTTCTGCTGCACTGAATACGTCCAGTCGTCCTTCTCCCAAAACCGGATCCCAGAAGCGCGCTCGGGAGGAACCTCAAACGGTCCAGCGGCGACTACGGTTGACGGCACCGCGGAAGTCGGTGTGGCTGAGATAGACGCACTTGCACGGGTGGGCTCGCGTAAGACGCTGAGCATGCTGAGGCAGGCTACATTCTGCTGACTAGGGCGTGGACAGTGTTAGCATCCTGGAGTGAACCAAGCATGGACTGCACACACCGTAGGTGCTCGCACTCCTCTCGTCGGCACTCCGATTCCTTCTCCCAGAGCAAGGCCTTCATGTGTTCTTGACGTAGCCGCTCCTTGAGGTTTTCACAGTGCTGTCGGACGGCCTGATGCTGCTCGTGCAGGCTGACATATGCGGAATTTTTGAGGCGAAGGAGGGTCTCGGCGCTGGCATTTTGAAGTTGCTGTATTATTATCGGGGTTGCCTGAGTCATATCCTATATCATCGAGTTAGCTCATATGCACAGGAGTGGACAGACAACTTGCATTATTCTTGGAATACCGGTCTAGGTTCGTAGCTTGCATGAGCGCGGGCGTGCGTGGTGTGGCAAAATTCTCGCTATCTCTGCCTATGCGGGATGGAGGCCGTGTGGACATGCTTGATGTGTTGTAAGGAGTGCCGAGTGCAGACTTCTGACAGGGAGTAAATACGAGTGCAACTCCCACAGAAGCCAAATGACGTGTACTGACCAGTAAGCCAGGAGTGCAACCCCTTGATAACACATCAATATCCTCCTCGCCACTGTCGAAGGCGCTGCTCAGCGATGCCCCAGATGCTAGGCGGTGTCGTGGAGTTTGGATGCTGGAGAGGTTCAAATTAGAGAGAAAGTCGTGTTCATCAGAGATGGGCGATCGCGGAATGGGGGCAAATGGAGGGAAATGGGAATTATCTACAGTAAACGACGGGTCAAATGTTGGAATGCTCATGACAGGAAGTAGATTAGAGACGGTTTTAGAAGATATTGGGTATGTATGGTATGCAGGGGTATGTTGGTGGTGGTGGTCGGTGTATGAGCGACACGGAACACAATTCCAACCTCGCGCCAAACCAGCAACGGGCGCTTACCAATTCGGCGCGGGCGCCACCTGCAGAATCTTCCACCCTTGGTGCTCGCGCTTTGCTCTGACTATATTCTGCACCATCATCTGTATCTTACTCACCCATGGATACACGCCAACCGGCCTCAGAACACAAAATGGAGGATGTTACTGCGGAAGAAAACACAAACCCGTCGGACATGTCCAGTGCAGAGCTGCAGGCAGCGTGTCTCGCTTATTCGCAAGATATAGCACGGTATGTGCACTATATGCGTCTTCTCGCTCATATTTTAACATAGCTAGGTTTCACGAGGAGAGGGGCGTGGACATCATGCGCTATGCGAGCGAGCTTGTGCCCCTGCGCGAGGACGAGCGAACTGAGGACAACATGATCTGTGCGCTCCTTGTGGTCAAATCACTCGAGCTATCAAAGCTCGCGGCACGGGTCGCCTGGGGCATCGGGAGCAGCATGGATCGCTACGATGATCAAAACACCGACTTTGACAAGATCCGTTCGCAGCTGCAAGCCGCCTTTGACGAAGTAATTGCCATCATCCCTCCTCCACCCACCGTCGATCGTGCCGTCGATGACAAGATGTCTGTGCCCTGCCCGGCTCCATTCGAGCAACCTTCTGGTGCAGCGGCACCATCATCCTCACCTGAACCTGCATCTTCCCCTGCCCCACCTAAAGTCCACTCGCCGACGCCCGAGCCCTACTGTCCGCCTTCGGACGGCATACCACAAGCACAGGTTCACACGCTGTTCTGTGATGGCCCGCTCAACTATTCCCGCTCAATCACTCCTGCGCTTGTTCCTCCCCTAGCACCTCATTCCGACATTCCTCTGCTAGATCTGACGTTAGGCGACCTTCTGGGAATCATCACAACGGGAATGACCGACCGTCTCGTTGCGACACTCGGTACCTCCCCTGCTAGCTCCCTGTTGGACACGCTGGGAACTCGTCTGTCTGCCTCTGCTCCTACACATCCCAACCCTGCCTTGCCTAACACACCCACTGCAGCGACGAACACCGAGCCTGGTTTGACAGAGTCCCCCAGCAAACGCCGTCGCTCGTACTAGCAGCTAGCTCATTGACGTGAATTACTGTAGTCTGTTCCGGTGATCCTATACATGTGTTACTCTTCAGTTATCACTTCGAGAGTGTCTCGCCCCAATCTCATCACATCCAGCCCCACCCGTTCTGCCAGGAAGTAGGCGTCATCCAAGATCAGCTGTGGTGTTGCATCCGTCCGAGGGCGATGCACATCGGGCACCATGGCGACCACCGAGGTGATTGCAGTCACGTCGATGACTCGCAGAGCCGCGTCTCCTCGGTACTTCGACATGTATACAGCGCCGTAGGAGTCCTGCAAGAGTGCTGCATCCGGAGAGCCCCAAACAGACACGAGTGCAACCGTGCGGGTATCCTCGCCAACGTCGATCTGGCAGAAGTATTGCACTTCGCCAATCGAGGGGACCTGTCCATCGCAGAACTGATATGCAATATTAGTACTGCTGAGGTATATGGTTACGGTCCACCATACCTTCACATTGCGCGACATGCGCAGCTTGTTCAGGGGCTTGAGGGTCTCCTTCCAGGCAGACCGTGCAATCTGCGTGTTCGGAAGACGGACGCGCGCCCACTTGCGTACCTTGTCAGTAAAGGTTTCGCCCACGCCCAGCACGCCCTCCTTGGTCAGGAATGATGTGAAGGCTTCGGCCTCAGCCGGAGGAACATGGTAGGCGGTACGCGCACGAGCACGCAGGAGTGCATAGCCATCGCCCAGGTTGATAGAGCCTCGCGGGAGCTTGTTGTGCGCAGTGCCAAGGTCCGACTTGAACACATTTGGTAGCATGGCTCGGAGCGCATTGATTTGTGAGCGGATGACGGCACGTTGTGAGAGATTGGCGTAGGGATTGGAATGTTGGCGTATCTCACCGCCGAAGTCGCCAATTGCGCGCTCGATGACCCACTGTGAGTTGGTAGAGAGAGGACCAGTGCGCGGGATCTCCTCTGCGGCATGCCCCGAGGTGTGCAGGCAAGGGCGAACAAAGTGGAGCCGGTCCGCCTGGCGCTGACAGTAGATTTCCTCGAACTCAATCGCCGCCTCATTGAGGAGTACATGGGCCTGCTGGATGTCCTCCGCACGCACAGACCAGCCGTGGACAAGTAGGAACCCAGAGACACTTTTGCAGTGCTGAAGCCAGTACTTCCGGGGCAAGACGTGTCGGAGATATGCAGGACTGAGGTTATAGAAGTAGGTGAGGAACTCCCAGGCCTTGTAGCCACTGCTAATCTTCTCAGCAATGTTCCGAGGAGGGCGATCGAATGAGCCAGGAAGGAAGGGGTTAGAGAGCACAACCTCTTCGCCATGGAATTTCCAGCGATCGGCGCCCTCAGTTTTCCCAGCAAAGATAGCAAAGTCCCAAGTCTTCTTGTCGTCAGGGTTCCCATCCATAGTACCACGCCACAGACTGAGATATAGATCAGGTATGTTCAGAGCCCCGAGATGCATGATGTCCAGAGGAAAGCAGTGCGGCAGAGCAAAGATGCGTGGGAGGCCACTGAAAAGCGACGGCTTGACTATGCCATACTTCTTGCGATTTCGCTCGTACTCGGCGTTTGTACGGGATTCGCACACCTTCCGAAGCGCATCCTGATATTCTTCGATGTCGGGACGTGGCAGGGCATGGCTTGGTATGTCGGCGTGGTCGCAGCCGTCGACCGTGTATGCGTTGGGCTTCAGGAGCACTGGATAGTAGTGGGGACAACCTTCCTTCCGTCTCCCGGGCATGGGACACCATAGGCGGCAAGCACGAGCTCCGTGGTGGCCGACAAGGCCGTTCATTTGGGCCATTGCTGGACCGTCGGCGGTGACCCAGGCCAAGAACGGGTGGTCGACATAGACCTTGTTGTCTACAGCATCCCAGAAGGGCAGACCGTCGTTCATCAGCGCAGAGAGGTGGTATAACCCAGGGAATAGAAAGGACTCGAGATTCTTCGGTTTCTCAGGACCGCGGATGATACCTCCTGGTAGTATATGGGCCTTCTTGTAGCGTGTCTTCGGGTCCAGCGTGTAGAGCACCCAGATATAGATCCAGCAGTCAGACTGCTTCTTCTCATAAAGCTGGGCGCCGTCGATAGAGAGCTGGAGGACGGAGTCATGAGGCCCGATGCGTTTGTCGTCGACAGCCTCAAGGTACTCCTCTGAATGGCACAGATCCTCGAAGACTTGGATCACGCCGTCTGAGATGCCTAGCTCGGCCAAAGTGCGCTTTGTAGCCTCCCAGAGATAGCGAGAAGCGGTAGCCCCTTCCTTGGATCGCCGCAGAGCATTCAGCTGGAAACCGAGAAGTATAGTGAAGAACTCTTGGCGTGGGACCTCCTTGCCGCTCGTCGAGGGCTTGTACCGTGGGGTCTTGCAATGCGGACACTCCTTCAGCAGCTTCAGAGGTCCGGTGTATGCCATACACGATCTGATACATTGATGTTCAATGTGCGGGACGACACCGCTTAGCTCCTCGATTTTCTTGCGGACATTGTGATACGAGAGAATCTTGTCCTTGTCGTGAGGGTGGCGGCGAATATACGCCTGTCGTGCATCCTCGTAGGTCTCTTCAGACGCGTTGAGTGTAGCAAAGAAGAGATCGATGGAGTACAGGACATCAGGATCGTCAATCTCGAGAGGGTACTGAGGCGGGTTCAGGATACGGTGGAGGACATCAGGATCGAGGCCGCTGTCTGCCAGGCTGGCGGTCTTCAGGAGCTCAATGAACTCCATGTTCAGCTGGAGATCCTTCAGCACAGGCTTGATGGGATTGTCGATGACGGGTTCCGGTTCTGGTGTGCCCAAGGGGACCTCATGTTCGGGCAGCTCGGGCTCGGGTGATGCAGACGGTTCACGAGGAGCCTGTTCATTTTGCTCACGGTCAAAGTCGCTGCCAGGGTCTGGGGCGTCGTCGTCCTCACCGCCCTCATCCTCATCCTCATCCACCACTTCTTCAACCGTAACGCGGAAGCGACGCAGGGGACACGGATTGTTGGGGATAAGAGGTTGTGCATTGCCAGTGGGTACATCACTACCGGGGTCAGGCTCTGGGGAGCGACCATTGTCAACCCTCTGATCTATCTCCTGGGGATGAAACAGAAGAATGAGTGCGCGTGCCGGCAGGCTGTGTGTAAACGGACGTACCATGGCGTGCTGCCCATCTGGTATCTCCTGGCCCGCAATTCCATCGTTATCCCTCCCTCCACGCAGTGCATCGACCTCTGCCGCATGTGTCCTTGACTCGCTAGAGGAACGCGAGCCCGAACCAGAGCCTGAGCCAGAACCGCAAGCGAGCCCAGCCCCAGTGGCAGATGCCAGAACCGCGGACCCAGAAGCTACTTGAGATCCTGCTTTGGGCGCGCCAGTGTATCCAAAAGCTTCTGCAACCGTCAGGAGGACGGTCTTCGCGCGGAACTTGGCATGAGTGTACCAAGTTGATCGCGGTATCATCTTGCCGCCGCCGCAGTGGGCCGTGCATGAGCAGAGCTTCTTAGCTCCAGTCCCGGGTGCACCGCGTTTGGTGGGCTTGTCTGTGCGAGCCGGGGGCATTGTGTGCCTTCGATCTGAGAGAACAAGATAGAGAAGCCAAAGGTAGGATGAGAAACAGAGGCAGGAGAGCGAAGGGCAAAGCACCTGCACGCGGGCTGCACTCCCGGCGCTTGTTTACCATATTGGCGCCCGAACGCACGAGCCTTCCTGAAGCCTCCATAACTTTGCAGGCATAATTTACTAAGCTCCAAAATCTATTCGGAGTTTATCTATGTATGTCATAGTATCATATTCCGAAGTGAAATCGCTTTGCACGACGCTGTGGAAGCCTTGACGAGAGTAACAAGTGGGACCAAGAAAAGCGCCCAAACAAGTGGTCGGAGCGCGTGAGGCGCCGAAGGTGGTCGCATAGCAAACAGCGCCGCGGGCAGAGACGACAAGCCGGCGATGAGACAAGCGGCGGGCCCGTGGTCGTCCTATTTGCCACTCAATATTCGGTGCAGACGGGTGTTCGATGACATGATGTTTGGTTGAACGGTCGGACAGGCGCCTATTTACAGGAAAGGGCACGATACATGAGGCTGTCCACTGTCTGGCACGATACGGCAGGCCTGGGCACTTGTCGATTCTCACTGGGCATGAATGCGTACCGTCCCATGGTCTCGCAGATAGCTATCCTATGATTCAGTGTTGCGTCCAAGGGTGGCCGCGCGTCGTGTATGCCTACCTGCGCTTTATATCTGCTGGCTGGTTAGCCTACCGCTGCGTTGGACGAGTCTCCCGAACGTTCCGCAAACATGACAATGAGCACCTGCACCGTTGTACTCGGGCTTAGTCGCTCATGGTAGCAGGTACGCCTTCGCTCACAACGTCGTGTTCACGCTTGACGGAATGCTCATCTTTTACCGCCTCGCAGGGCTTCTGGACTTAGGACACTGCTGTTTTTAACTCTGCGTCCTCCCCCTTTGTTCCTGCGCGTCTTTCTGTGCATAACTACTGCCCTATCGTGCATGTTCCGCCGTGTCTTCTCAGCGCTGAGACCGTAAGACTCCTTTCTCTTGCTAAGTGGTTTCCATGTGCATCGACCTTTGCAGCATCGGTGAACACCGACGTCGATCTAGGCAACGGCTGCCATGTGCCTGTCTACCTATCCTCGTGCTGGGAAATTACCGGACGGAGACATTGAGGCACTGGCAGTAGTGGAGGCTATCAATATTGTTCAGAGTCCCGCTCCACGGCGCCGTAACCCTATCTTCAACCATGATGGATGCGCCTTCTGCTCTGGATCCTCCAGATCTCGTCGCAGCAGAACTTGCTCAGAAGCTGCTCGTCAAGCTTTCCGGACCACGATATCTCGCCAGGGCGAAGGAGACGTGAGTTGCAACTATCGCTACGTCGAGAAGTCGTCTCATCTTCAGTACTTTAGACGTTGCAGCAGTAAGTGCACATCTCCTATGCAGTGCACACTTTTCTAAATTTTTACAGAAAACCCGCACGGTGCGCCGCGGAACAGATAACGAATATCCGGCGTACGGGGTTTCGCGCACACGAAGATTCATATTGCAGAAGCCAGGAATATTGTGGACTAGGGACTAGCACGAATATGTCTCGACGTACGCTACGTCTCCATCCCGAATATCCGTCTATTTCGGACTACGAAGCCGTCTCGCTGATTTCATTTCGCCGATGATAGTCAACAAACAGATACCTGTTCACATGAAACATCTTTCGCGTTGATATCAGATGAACAGCGGTCAGTCAGAAATGGCGATATGGCGGATTTCGAAGAGGACATATCGGGAGTTGGTTACGGCCTTGACGCTCACTCCAAAGTAAGCTGAAACCATAAAGGCCGGACTGACGAGTTTGACATGTACGTTTCATATATGTATCGGGCATACCGTCGGTCTCAGGCTCTCCTCCACCATCCCTACGCAACCGACCGCCTTTGACTACACACACCTCTCGAGTCAAAGGTGAGCATGCTTTTGAGCAACCGCGTATGACGCTGACTCGCGGGGATGTTTCTTACCGGTTTCTAGGAGATCCACGGAATGCCGCGCTTTCTGGATACTTCGACGGGCGAGTTCGAGTGGCATAATGATCCTCGACATGTTGCCTACGCCATTCTCTCACACACCTGGAGGTCTCCTGAGGATGGCGGCGAGCAGTCCTACGACGAGGTTCGAGCCCTCCAAGTCGCAGTAGCCGAAGAAGTCCGGAAGGCGCAGGTTACCGTGATGAACGAGCTGCAGACTCTCACAACTTTGCAGCCTTCAGCGGTCGTCTCAACTCGCGTCTCGCACTCCCTCGACAGATGTTCCACGCGGTCCTCCATTCTTTCCCATCCGAAGCTGTCACACAAAGTCAAGGGCATCTGCAAGGTCGCGCGTAAGGCCGGCTTCCGCCTCGTCTGGAACGACGCATGCTGCATCGACAAGTCGAGCAGTGCCGAACTCTCTGAGGCGATCAACTCGATGTACGACTGGTTCCGACTCTCGGACATGTGCTACGTCTACCTCCAAGATGTTGCGGACGGCGATAGACCCCAGGAAGCCCAGTCCGATTTCCGGAAGAGCCGATGGCACACCCGCGGTTGGACGCTGCAGGAGCTCATCGCGCCCGAGTGCGTCGAGTTTCTAACGCAGACTTGGCAATTTCTGGGCACGAAGCTGGGGCTTGCCTCGACTTTGGAGGAGATAACCGGAGTCGACGTCAATATTCTCACAGGCCGAGCCACCTTGAACTCTGCTAGCGTTGCGCGGAGGATGTCATGGGCGGCGAAGCGAGAGACGACGCGCATCGAGGACCAGGCGTACTCGCTCATGGGTATTTTCGGCGTCCACATGCCGCCTATATACGGCGAGGGCAACAACGCCTTCCTGCGTCTCCAGGAGGAGATAATCCGGACTATCCCCGATCAGACCATATTTGCCTGGGGGCGCAGCTGCGTCTTGCGATCTCTCAATAGCTGTCAAGATCCTAGGGACTACTGCCTGGACAACCCTTGCCTTCTCGCCAGTTCTCCAGCGGAATTCGAGCATTGCCGCAATATCACTGCAGTCCGTCCCTCCGATATCGCATCACGCTTGCATTTCAAAGGGCGCGAGGATGTCCCGCCGCTGCACTGCATCATCACGCCGCAGGGAATCCGCGTACAGCTTCTGTGCGTCAATCTTGCGACGATCCCCCAAGTATCGAAAGCATTTTGGGCGGCCAACAACCAGCGTCCATGCGCCGACTGCGCCGGACGCGGACAGGCGGACGTACTCGCATTCCTACAATGCAAGGACGCAGACGACTCGCTCATCGCACTCCCTCTCTGCTGGCCGCGGGCAGTGCGAAACGGACACCAATATGGTCTGTTCGTTGGAACCCACGTTCAGTGCAGTAAACGGAGTCATCAGCCATTCCACACCGTGCGCTTGACCAAGGACGCGTTAACGGAAGCCCTCGCCCACGTCGGGCCTGTATCCACCGAGGTCTCCCTTCTGCACCACCACACAGCACCCCCAATCCCGAAGTCGCGACTCCATAACAGTGCCAGCCGGGACAGGATGGGTAACATCGATCTGTGGCCCGGGGACGACCCTTGCGGAGCGGTCTTTCAGATCACGCCCCGTAGCGTAGCCTCTCTGGCTACACTCGGTTTTGTGCCCTCGGCCTTGGAGGTGACACGGTCGGAGCGGGAGATCACCCTCGCGACTACCCTCGCGTACGGCGGCGCGGACGATGCTCTTCGGGATGGAGAACACCAGGAGACTATACGGCTGTGTATCGCGCTCACGCAGCCGAAGTCCGAACATCTCTGGTTCCTGACTCTCTGGGACACAGAGATCCGCGTCTCCGTAACGCCAGTGAACGTGAGCCAAGTGCAGTCTCGTGAGTACTACCCTCCGCACCCCGCATGTCGTCCCTCTCTCATTTCTTCTCTTTCTTCTTACGCAGGCGACGAAGTGCTCCCTGCCCCAACTGCTACAGCATCTACCTACACCGAGTTCGACTCACAGTGGGCTTGGAGACGCCTTCTCTCCCATTCCGAATTCATCATCCCTTCCGACGCTTTCGTCTCTAGGCCCCAGAGCGGCCCCGGCATGGTTCGACTCTTGCGAGTGGTCATGGAGCGCCCGAGGGAGAGCTTCGCGATCAACGACACCAAGAACGTCTGGCTGTCCATCGAGCTCTCGGAGAAGTACCGAAGTACGCGTCAGATGGCGCTGAGAGCGTCAAACCGCTCCCCGATGGAACCACCTGCTGACAACACCGGACTCCCCGTGCTGATCGCTTCCGCGCCCGGGCCTGCTACCGTGCATCCACTGATGCAAGCAAAGTCGCCTGTGGGTACTTATTCAGTGCTCGCGCCGCCCTTTTCATCGAATAAAGGAGCTAATGTAGGGGTTCTCGCCTAGATATCTTCCGTGCGCTCGTCAGAACATCACGCCTACTCGCGTTCGGCGCCATCCGACGGTACCCATGCGTGCGCCCGGATTTCACCCACCGGGAGCTCGCTCGCTGGGAGTTCGTCCACCGATAGCTCCCCCACTGAGACGCTCGTCGAGTCGATAATCAGTACCAAGCGGCCACGACAAGTGGGCGTTGACGAGGACGCGCTTCAAGACGGCCGCGCGAAGAGAGCCAACACCGCTGTACCTCGAACGGACCTGCTCGAGAGCAACCAGCCGACGACGGTGAGTGTACCGCTCGGCATTCGCCCGTCGTTGTCAATGTCAGGGTTCCCTAAATATTGACCTTTTGCTACCAGGAGTTACAGGGGTGCAACAAGTGACGGGGGGGTCTCTGGCTATTGTAGAGCTCCGAGCGTCCTACTTCTTCCGTATCGTGCACAGACATCCCAAAACAACCTCTGCGTGCGTCCTTCGTTTATACGGTTTTCCCGATATAACATTTTACCCGCGCAGCCTTCCACCGCTTACTGACCCTCTTCAACCCCTTATCGCACCAATCCCCCCCAGGCGGCACGAACTCGCTCCTCAGCTGCGCCGCATACAACAGCGGGTCCAGTCCACAAGCACAGCATCGCACATCGCCGCGCGCCACGCCCTCGCCTCATTCCGCCGTGTGAGCCCCCCCGCCCTCGTTTGAACACTTCGAGCATCGCACGTCTCGCCTCGTGTAGATGTTGCACGAGTTCACGCATAAAGGCAAAACTTGCTCGCCGTCGCGTTGTTCACTGTCCAGATTGTCGGACTACCCGCATTCGCCTTCACGGCTCGCGTATACGTTCGGGGGACGATGCGTGCATGTCGGTGCAGCTAAGTACTGTCATGGTGGAACAGTGCTGATATATCAACTCCTGCGCTGCACGAACGGAGAAGCTCGCTAATTCACTCCAATTACGCAGCAGGACACACCTGAGCTCACTGGATACTGCACGAATTGTACGAAGTAAAGCTGCCTTGTTTAGTTCTTCGGGACTCGCAACCGCTGCACCAATAAAATCGCACATCGTCTACCTCAAAAAGGGTAGAATCGGGCATGTCGTGCGAAGCGTCGCCATTCTCCCCCAAGTCCGTACCGTGCATGAACAGTCGAGAACGGGTGGCCGCAACAATATCGCATCTGTAAAACCCATATACAATCCAAGAACGGCGTAACAAGATCTGTAAAAAGTACCAAAGTGCCGCACCTCACCTCTACGACCCCGCCTCCTCCCCCAGCGGCCCCAGCCCCAGCCACACATCCAACTGGCCCCACCACAGCACGCGCGCCGCCTTCCACCGCGATCAAGAGAGTCCAGTTAGCTAGAGTGCCTCCTCGTTAAGTAGCTCCTGACTATATATCGCGTACGACTTCTGGTCGAGTACACCAGGGAAATTTAGGTCGTTAATAATGTCATTATAACGTCGTTAACGTAGAGGCACATGTCGTGTATGCTACATCGTGCAATATCGTACAAGTCGTGAATTCGCCCTCTCAGGGCGCTGCGACGCATCGTGAGTCCGTGATTCCATTGCCCAGCCAGGTGCGCGTGTACCGTCGCGGGATGGTATCACACGAAGACCTGGCCCATCCAACGGGTCCACCACTCTTCCCTCCGCCGCTTCAAGTCGGTCTCCCACTCCCTAATGCAGCAGCTACACCATTGCTTCAGGTGCAGCTCGTCCATGCGCGCGAAGATGTTGTAGCGCAAGGGGTCCCATGCACCCTCTGCGCGTTGCCGAGTATCCTCCAGCATCGCCCTCCACGCTTCCATGCGCTTCGCGCCCTCCCGACGCGCACACCCCTGCCCGAGTGTCTGTCGGAGCAAAGGGTGACAGCTTGTGTGCGCGTACTGGTACAATCCCGGCATGCGCGGCGGAGAACGAAGCGCATCGGCCCAGAGCGCTTTAAGCATCGTGCGCATGTTGTACACGCCGACCAGCACGTCCTGGCTGATGTCGACACTCGCGCGGTCGGTTACGAGAGCGGTCCAGAAGTCCTCGCTGCACGTCAACTCGTATGCAGCACGCTTCGCGACGCTCTGGAGGCCGAACTCTTCGGCTGCACGCAGCGCTGCGAGAGCTTCAGTGTACGGACGCGGACCGTCATCAGGGGAGGGTGTGTGGCGCCCGATGCCTCCGAGGTTGGCGGTCTGGTATGATTCGGCCATAGGAAGGCGGCGGTCGTCCCACAGGGAGCATAAACGAGCTTTCGCCACATGCACGACCGCACCGCGCCCGAGCTCGTGAGCAGCTCTCAGTAAGGATATAGTTGCGTTGGTCGAGAGTGACGCCATCAACGTAGCAGCTGCCCTACAAGGCGATGAGTAAATCAAGAGCGGGACGAGATCGGAGAAGACGTACTCGGGCGCCCGGAATGGGCTCAGTAACAGCTCAAACTGAGCCACGGTCAACCCCGCTGGAGTAGGGTAGGCGATGCCCACACGCTCTGCTTCACGGCGCACGGACCGCGCGGGCTCCTCGCCCGGCAAGTCCGACCGGATTCGCCCCGCGGCCCTGCCATACCGTACGGTAGGCAGAGACATGACCGTGGGACTCTGTAGGGTGATGCATACACGTTAGTGTCGCGCCGCAGCGGTTACACTATCACTACGTACCAGCCGCCTTGCCCATCCTCGCGGGGAGGAACGCCCCGCAAACGAGCGAGACGCAATTGTTCTTCCCAAAGCAGTCTGAAGAGGACCGCGGCGCACAACAGAAGTGTTACCAGAGTTTGAAGTAGAGGCATTCATAGATATTAAAAAAGACAGACACGATTTCGGTTGGAATAGTGAGTGTGTAGGGAGTTGAGCCAGACGAGACTGAGGGACGATGAAGGCAGAACGGGGACTTAAATACGGGTTGAGCGTGCCACCCACGGACAAAGTGCAAATGGCTCACTAAGGACGGTTGACGGTGCCGCCTACAGGCTGTGAGGCTTTGTGCGACGCGTTGTGCTCGCGTCGCTGTTGTTAATGTCTAGTTCAAAGAGATAAAAACGCCAGGACGCACTGGATCGTTCGAGTGGTTGCTACGAGGCGTTGATGTTTCCTGTCTAGCTTCGCGACCCGAGGCGAGGAAAGCCCTTTCACGTAGACCGCGACCCGTTATGCGAAAGAAGGGCGGGTCAAAAGGCCTGATGTGTGCAAGTGTCTCCATCAGCTTGCGTTGGAACTACCTCCCAGATCGTTCCGGGGCCGGGGGGCTTCTGCGAGGTAGTACGAGACGCGAGCGAGACCTGTAGGGGACGCGCCGTATTGACAGACCATCTGATTTCGCAGCTGCTAGTCCGTAAACGCTGCGAGGGATGTTCCTGCAGCGCGCCGGTCTTGAAACATGCTTCTGAAACCGCGAACAACGTATCCGCTGGATGACGCGGGCGTTGGCTTGTTCATACAAGAATTTGCCAGCATGGGTTCCCTGAAGAGCGTTCGTCTACCGCTCTAAAGATACGACTTACCACTGCGATACCGAAAGGCTTCATACGTAGCCAGTACGGCCGTTCGCCATGCTAGGCGTCGAGGAAGGTCGAGTAATTTAGTGGCAACGAGGCAGCGACTCGGCGAACAGCGTGCACGCGCGCGTTTGTTTGTTTGGGCTCTTCGTGAAATTTCGTCGCTTCAGAGCTAGTATTTTATCTGCAAAGAGACAATGTACATGCCAGAGAAACTCGCGGGCAAGGAAGGTCGGGGTCGTGGACGAAGTGAGACGGTCGGGGAGCGCCGGAGTGTTAAAAGTCAGATGCCGTAATCAGCCGAGCGTCTCCAACGGGCGCTCTACCCCAAATTGCTCCTTCTCTCCTTCCTGTCGCCGGTCGTCTATCGCTCTGCGGCCTCTACGCGCATACAAGCCTCGGAGGGTTTTTCTAGTCGTCGTCTGGTCTCTGTAACGACGTTAAAAATGTCTATCTAGGTCTGTACAAAGCTGGAACTTCTGGATCTGACCGACATTGTACAGGATCGCCCTGCAACAGCTGGACTGCTAGCACTGCGTCCTAGGGTCGCCTGATAGACATCCCAGAATATTCAGACCAGGTAAGCATATAGCGCTCTCTGGTATTCTGGTATTCAAGATAAGGAGGCGCTTCTCTACACTGTGCATTACCGTCGCACGCGTGCACGTACACGTCTTGGTGCCTCGCAAGTGTTCTGCCTTCAGCGTCAGACTCGCCTCCGTCGCTTGTGTGACTGTAGTTCGCATTCTGCGAAGCTGTCTCTTGCAATATACGGTACTATCATAATCCTGGCTCCTAGGGATACCTCTGGGTCGACATATGAACAATATCAACGCGTAGTCGTCTTGGGATCTGGCATGGGACAATACGCCGAGCATTACGTTTCAACCGATCTCCTTAGCTTTCGTGCGTAGCGAGAACTGACAAGCTGGATTTAGTCTCAGAGGTATCAAGCTCTCAAACCATGCCGCTCTACGTTCGGCGGTATCCCCGCATAAACGGCCCCTGGTGGCGCGTGGAACGGCCGTCTGTATCGGACCAAATGTCAAGTGTGTACAATCAAAGTGCGTTTTGCAATGTGCGATGCCATATTCCTCTCGATGTGTAATTCCGACATGCGCTCAGGCTCTCCCGGCGGTCAGCACAGAACAAAGGTGAGTACCGCTGTATAAGAGAGGGCGATATGCAACCTCTTCGAGCTGCGCGGACGTACATGCTTGGAGTGCATGCGCGCCGTTGTGGCAGCCCGACGATGCCGAGCGCGCGTACTTTCCGGGATTTTCGGGGAGAAGCTAGCTACGCATTATTTGGTCATCGCATAGCCTTCCTGACTTTGAGCGGACGGGCTGTCCTCATTCAGATGTACACAGCCTTGGACGTGCTTCCTTGATTTCATCAAGAAGCTCGAGGATCGTGGGGCTCATCGCCCTTCCTTCCTCCCATGCCCCGCACTACCGCTCTGCACTCTCCATCATCTTGGCCCCTAGCCCGATACCGCCTTACTGGTGCTCTAGCTTCCGCCTACGGTATACGTTTGGTGTTCAAAGTGTATGTGAGTGAAGACTCACCCATACCGCGTGTTCACAGACTGACCAGTGTCGTCGCTCAGTATGCCCCGCTTTTTGAACACTCAGACAGGCCAGTTCGTTTGGATGGGCGACCCTCGCACCGCCCGCTACGCAATCCTCTCTCACACTTGGAGATCCTCGGGACACGGGGAAGAGCAGTCGTATGCGGACGTCCGGAAGCTCTAGGCGGCCGCTGCCTTGGAGGATCTGCGGAACAGCCCGGAGGGTACGTCTAGCAATATCGAGCGCAACTCCTTTTTCTCCCACCCCGAGCTGTCCAGCAAGATCAGCGGCATCTGTAAAGTCGCGCGCGACGCGGGATACGAGCTCATCTGGATCGACTCTTGCTGCATAGACACTGCTAGCAGCGCGGAGCTCTCCGAGGCCATCAACTCAATGTACGAATGGTATAGCCGTGCCGACATATGCTACGTCTACCTCACCGACGTCCCCGATGGCGAAGATCCGGCGGCCGAGGCGTCGGCGTTCTTGCGAAGCAGGTGGCATCGACGAGGATGGACACTGCAGGAACTTATCGCGCCGAAACACGTCGTCTTCTTGACCAGCAGATGGAGTTTCCTCGGTACGAAGCTGCAGCTAGCCTCGACGCTCTCGAAGGCCACGGGTATCGACATCACCGTATTGACAGGTGTGGTGAGCTTGGAGTCGATCAGTGTCTCCCGACGCATGTCATGGGCGGCCGATAGGGAAACCACACGTATCGAGGACGAGGCGTACTGCCTGTTGGGAATCTTCGGGGTTCGCATGTCTCCCATCTACGGCGAGGGACGCCATGCATTCCTCCGACTCCAGGAGGAGATCATCCGCACGATCCCGGACCAGAGCATCTTCGCTTGGGGACCCCGTCACGTCGATCTATTGACTTTGGACACCGCTCGCACGCTTCCGCCCAACATCTGGCATCCTTGCGAAGAAGGTCTCCTCGCTACTTCTCCCCGCGACTTCGTATGCGCGAACAATATCACCCCCCTCTCGATCTCGGAGTTTGCGCAACATCTCGGACGAGCACAAGACATCATCCCCCCGTTACACTGCGTCTTCACTCCCCAGGGCGTCCGCGTACGACTTCTTTGCGTCGACCTCGCATTGTTGGACCAGGTCATTCCCGCCGTCATGCAAACGGGGGCCGGAACGAGGGAGACCAGGCCTTGTGATGAGTGCAGAGGCCGAGGATTTGCGCACTATCTAGGGATCCTGCAGTGCGTGGACAGCGCCGGGTCACTTGTCGCGCTTCCCCTATGTCGCCCGCGGCCTGGCCCCCGAGAGCATGGCTCTCTAGTCGTCACGACTCACATCACCTGCGGAGCCCTGAATCACGACCCCTACCACTCCGTACGGCTGGCGAGGACTCTCATGAAGGGCGCGTTTCCGCTGCTTCCGGTGGAGGTGTTCATCTGCAGGACCACGCCCCCAGCTCATACCTCGCATGTGTGGTCTCCTATGGCATCTTGGGACCGCTGCGGGAGGCCTTCTGCCATTCGCATCGCTCCGTGGTGTAGAGATGATCTTCGAGCCCTTGGTTTCGGTATGTCTCCTGTGGACTGTCGCCTCGAACGGCTAGCAACGGGCGAAGGACTCCTACATTTCTCTCTCACCCTCACACGCCCACGCGAGCGTCATATCCTATCCGCTGGCGATCGTAACGATTGGGAGCAATATGTCCAAATTCAGCTCGAGCTTTCCCACCAGTGGTACTCCCAAGCCCTCGTCGGCTCGTCCAGAGTCCACTTCTCTGTCAACCACTACTATCCCTTGCCCCCAGTCACCAGCTCTGGCCCAACGCTCGCAGCTCTCGATCCGGTAGGCCCAGCTGCCGTAGAGGTACTCCAAGCACACCCGTCTTCTCGCCAATCCCCTCCGAAGGAACCCGGCGTCGGCACCCACCACGAATTCCGCTCTTTGCTCTGGGAGGTACAGCATAGCGAAGACAGCACATATCTACCTTCCACTCAAGCTCGGACACAAGCCACCTACGTCCTCCGCTCAGATGCCGACTGCAGGAAGGAATCATTCAGGATTTTGCAGCTGTCGCTTCAAGCTCAGTCGATACCAAGGTCTGACGTATCCTGGCCGCACACTAGTGTCGATACTCTATGGCTCTCGGTTAGACTGTCCGAACCGATGTCGAACCAGCAGCTCGCCGACGTTGGGTCGGACCCCCGATACATATCACATCTCCGATGGGGCAATGTAGCGCCGGAAACTCGTCCGCGACGTCCCTCCAAGGTGGGGGTGTTCCACTATACCCGCCGCCATACAATCGGCCATCAGTCATACCTGTGATGACATGCATACCGGTACGACACAATTTGCTGCCATTTCACGCATCCTGGACGCCCAGTCTGAGACGTCCCATAGCCTCCAGCCGTCGACCTAGAAGATATCGCATATCTGCCTCATGTCTTTGCAGAGGACACGCTGGCCCAAGACCACGCGCACGAGCCCGGGCTACAAAACGCGGAAATGGATGCATCAGACGCACACTCAGTGGCCGCGCGATCACCTTCCCTCTTCAGTGCCGTGTCCGCGCCGTCTCGCAGCAGCTCCACGTATGGCCAGGTCGACTTAGTAGCCCGGCTGATGCAGCGCGTCGAGGAACTGCAACGCGAAGTCAACGACACCCGCGCGGAGATGGCTGCGATGTCTTCGGAATTACGAGCCATCACGACAACTTCAGGTATGCGCGCGAACACCTGAACAACGAGTCCTCAATTAACAATCATACTCCTCATACTCAGAACGTCGCCCACGCAAGCGTCGTCGATTAGCCTAGCATTGCCCCAATGGCATATCACGACTATCTCACTAAACACGGTATGCTCCCTATCCTGTGTTGTGCTGCGTAGATCTCCTTTCGCTCATCGATGTTTAGCAAACTGTCATTGTCAATCGTCGTCTTCACACACCAAACCCTCAGAGCAGCCCTACTCGTCGGCTTGGTCGTCGTTTGGGATGACTGCGTGAGTCATATGCCTCCCACCCATCAGAGCTCGTCCTTCGACTACGCCGGGGAAGGTGATCACGCACTATCCGCTGCGTTCTTTCCGCCGACCCGCTCGCAAGAAGCGAACACCGTATCTAAGGCTGCTAGTCGAAATACGCGTCTTCCACGGAGCTCTTCGCGGCTCTCAAACGAGGACCCGGCTGGGGTCGTGGTCCAATCTTCCGCCATCCATCAGCATCCCTCAAATATTGGCGACGCCGCATCCTGCGTCGACTTCTTGTCTCTGCTCCGGGGTGTCAGAGACTCGGATATATAGCTCGCTCGCGTTGTTGGAGGTGTTCATAGACGCACGGTCGCCGCGCAGGCTTCCCTCCGCCCCGTCTGGCCCCGCTCTCCTTTATAGTCTATCCTACGCCATCCTTACCCATACCCGGCCGCTTCCGCAAATTGTGCCGCCGCATCGTCTCACGCAGTGCTATCTCTTTGCCCCATATTCGTCGTCGCTCTCCTCGCAAACGTACGCGGACTTTGAGCGCTGAGCACTACACTTTCACTCCCCCCTTCTCCTGACGCATGGACGCATCCGAATTCTTGGCGTCTGCTATGTGCGAGGGCGACTATGGACCTTTTACGTGATGTCATATACATAGCACTGTCTAGGACACTGAAACGCACGTTATATCCCCTACCTTACTTCCCAGCGAGCGGCGCTGGTGGAATTTTGAGCCCTGTGAAGGAGATCAATGAGATGAACGGGAGAGGCAGTGAAGAAATTGCACGCGCCTGCAGGGTCTGTGATAGTGTCAAGCCGCGCGAGCACTGTGGACATCTTCAACGCCATGTCTTGCATTTGCGTCGACAGGGTGGTGTTCTGGGAAGACAGAACTGCGATCTGCGTCCGCAGAGCGTTGTTCTCATGTCGCAGCGCATCAACGCTCTCGCGCCTCGCGTACGACGCCCCAGTGTCTGCAATCGACTCGGGAAAGCGATCGCTCTGGAGGTCCGTTGTCGACTCAGATGGCGTGTATCCTAGCGGCGGTAAGGGAGGGTATCCAGGCGGCGGCCACACGCTCTCAGCACGTTCGTGTGTGTCACTCCGCTCGGAGATGCTGTAAAGCCATTGCGGGAGCTCCCATGCGAAGCCCGGCACCTCAGGAATCATACGGCTGTCAATAGCACCGTCTCCATCTCGCACGGCAACAGATGTGGGCTGTTGTGGGTACATATGTCAGCACAGCAGATGACGACGAGGAGACAGGCTTACAACGTCCGAGGAGATAATCTCAACTCCTTCTCCGTTGTATTCGCTCCAA
Organism: Trametes versicolor FP-101664 SS1; assembly: GCF_000271585.1. Classification (NCBI taxonomy): domain Eukaryota; kingdom Fungi; phylum Basidiomycota; class Agaricomycetes; order Polyporales; family Polyporaceae; genus Trametes; species Trametes versicolor. The sequence continues at coordinate 108,037 of NW_007360335.1, forward strand.
GTCCTGTCCGTGGTGGCAAACCGTCCGTGGCCGTACATCCCATGACTAACGGCGCTCTCGAAGCTAGCCGTTCCAGTGAGGTTCGAATTCGAGAGCCCTTGCGAATGAGTGAGCGGAGGTACCTCCGAGAAGCTCTCCGTCGAGCAGCCACCCGCTGAAGAGCTATCTGTTGCGAAGTCGTCCGTTTGGGGCCCAGACAGGCAAATCCTCTTCGCATATTCGCTCCCCAGCGACGCCCGACGCGAGCTAGCTTGGCGTGGCCGCTTTTGACTGGGCTGTGGCGGGGCGGGGAGTTCAGAGGACCTCGCAGGCTCGAAGCCGGGTATAATGATAGACTCGGATGTCTCGAGAGGTTCCGGAGATGTACATAGTACCGGATCCTACATAGCGAACTCGTCAGTACATTGAAAATGTGGGAAAGCCAGGAGCGTAGAAATCGAAGTGGAATGGGCTTACTGTAGCACCTGATGGTCGCGATGAACCGTCGGCAGGAAGTATCGCAGAGGATGGGCCGGCGTTATCGGTCTCTCTCTCAAATATATCCGAGAGATCGATGGACAGCCAGACGTCGTTGTCGCTGCGAGCACCGGGATGGGGTAGCTCCAACGCTAAGCGCAGAAGCCGAACTTTGAAGTGATCGTGTTCCCGGTCGAGGCTCGCTGGGACTATAAAGTCGGCTTGTGCGACAATTCGCTGGAGGGTACCCCCGGTGTTGAACGTGTAAGTGCGAGTACCATCGCTACCATCGACGCATGGGGCTTCGAATCTCGGCATGCTAGCGATATCTTTCAGATTTGTAGATTCAGAATCGTAGAGGTTCGAGGACGGCGGCTGATCATCGTGGATGTGGATGAAGTTGATGACGGAGAAGCGAGCCTTTGTATCGTCTTCTGGGGGTTGCTTCTTGACAGTCAAGCTCGGAGGCCGTTTGCGCGTAGACGGTGTGTACGAGCTGAGGGAAATAGACAGCTGAATAGCCTGCTGAAACGCTGAGGACACTTCTTCCTGGCTGAACTCCGTTTCCGAGTCGAAATCGTCTTCCGGGTCGTCTTCAAAGCTGTCGCCGGCGTCACCCACGGTCAGAGTTAGAGTGGTCGCTAGAGAGATATCCCGGGACGTTTCCGAGTACGTGACATCTAGAGGGGAGTGATAGCATCCGATGGCAGCCAAGGCTTTGACGCTGCGAGGTGAGATACCAACGGCGGCGTGGCCATCGTCAGCCAGCAAGGCAGCCCGAGTCCGCGGAACCAGAGCTCCCGCGGGAACTTCGAGGCGCAATCCGACGCATGATTTGGGAATCAGTGGAGACGAGTTGCGGTGGAGGAGATGAAGTTCGATAGGGACCGGCCGGACGTGTTCTAGTACTTCCTCCAACACCGTCGGCTTCAGGAGCACAATGCGGTGGCGCAGCGCGGGACACGCACCGCACGAAATGTATGTTGTGATAGAGAGTCCACGATCGTTGCCTGGTGGCCTTGGCTCGCACAGAGGTAGCGCGGCGAGGTTTCCCTCCGAGTCCTCGCACCGCAACAGGGCGAGTCTGTCCGTGATGGGCCAGTGACCACACTGGGCGCAGGGCTCGAAGAGGGGTCCTCGGATACGTCCAGTCCAATTTGGCGCGAAGTCGGGTGCCTGTGGTAGGTGCGCAAGATCAAGACATAGCAGCACTACGCGAACACCCTGCGGAGTGAACAGACAGTGCAGAGACGGGAGATCACTTATATCAATGTGCAGGCGCGAGGCGAAGCTTTCTGAGGAGATCGGATGAACGATATCGCGTGGAGAGAAATTGTGCGGAGAATCCGCCAGCAGATATGGTTCGTATTCGCTTGAACTCCGCAAAAAGAAAGGTCGGGTGGTTATCAGAGAGTTGGGGATGGTAGCACTGCCCCACGCGAAGAGGCTCTGATCAGGAATGGTCCGGATGATCTCCTCCTGGAGACGGATGAACGCGTTGTGGCCCTCGCCATAGGTGGCAGACATGTGAACGCCGAACAGTCCCATGAGCGAGTACGCGCGGTCCTCGACGCGCGTCGTCTCCCGCTGGTGAGCCCATGAGATCCTCCGCGCTACGCCAACCGAGTCCAGGGCGGCCCGGCCTGTGAGGATGCTGACGTCTACTCCGGTGATCCTCTCCAGAGTCGGAGCGAGACCTGTCTTCGTCCCCAGGAAGCGCCAGTCCCGCGTCAAAAACTCCACGCGCTCTGGCGCGATGAGCTCCTGTAACGTCCACCCGCGCTTGTGCCACCTGCTCCGCCTGAACTCAGACCTGCGATCCTGGGGCCTGTCGCCATGGGAGACGTCCGCGAGGTAGACGTAGCACATATCGGAGAGTCTGTACCACTCGAACATGGAGTTGATTGCTTCGGAGAGCTCCGCGCTGCTCGTCTTGTCGATGCAACACGCGTCGTTCCAGGCAAGCCGGTAACCGGCGTCGCGCGCGACCTTGCAGAATCCCTTAACCTTGTCTGAAAGCGCTGGGTGGGCGAAGATGGTACTCCTTTCGTGACTCTCCGTAGACGCGGACGTGTCGGAGGCGCTTGGTGGAGGTTCTTGCCAGCCTTTCTTCACAACCGCTTGGATCCTTCGTACATCGTCGTATGACTGTTCGCCGCCGTCCGTCGGATCGCGCCACACGTGGGATAGGATGGCATATGTGACCGTGCTCGGATCGGGGTGCCACTCAAATTCGCCCGTCCAAGTGTTCAAGAAGCGCGGCATGCTATCATCAGAAGTGAATTTGTATGCAAATGCAACGCGAGTTTTATGCTTACGTAGTTCCCTCTGATCCAGACCAGCACGGTACTGCTTTTGGCGAGTCGGGAGGGAGGGGGGAGGTGTTGCTGACGGCGTTCCCAGTACGCGTATGACAGATAGAAAGCTTGGGTCTTTATACAGCCCCCGCTGATACAATTCACCGGGGAAAACGATAAAGCTTTCCGATTGATGCGGAACGCCTTCTTATCTATGGGATCTGTCGAACGTCAGGCGTCGTGGGACTACAGGTGTAGGCGTCTCATTCATGAACGTACATACCGACTGGCATTCATCCTAGATACCATTCCCCTAGACCTGTGTGCGCCAGTATACGCCGCGTAAGTTGGGGAGGGAAAGACGAAAGACACCTGAACGTGCCTTTGACATGACGCCATCGCACAACCGCGACAGCATCGCATTAGGAACAGTTCGGAGTAATCCTGCCAGTCGCCCAGAATGTAGGGAAGCGGTACTGCGGAATATAGAGCCAGTCGGACGCATGCGGTATGCGAAAGGCCGCGGATGACATTCGCATGACCCCCTTGTGACAGAAAGTGTGCGGCACTCGGTGGCAGCAGGCGTGGTGGCAGATGGGTGGCGCAGTTTGCTTCGGCCCGCAGCTAGACATTCCGAAGCATGGTGGGCAGATCCTGAGGAATACATCTCAGCCTGCCGAGTCGACTGCCAGCCAAGACAGCAAGTTGTCGGTCTCCGCACAGTATCCCACGTCTGGGCGCGCAACTCACCGCCCTCGATCATGCAACACGAGTTCTGGTGGCACGAGTCCGCGGGGGAAAGCTTGAGTGTGGTGAAGGGTGCTCGGGGAGGGGTACTATTTCGCCGAAACTGTGAGCTCTGTATGCGCACAAGCCGTGCATGTACTCTCGCATTCAGGTCCGTGCGACGGAAAGAGATGATACGGGTAGTGAGTGCTCAGAGCGCACACCGCAGACACTGTAGAGGACGACTTGCTTAGACTCCGCGGTGCGCTTCGACGGCATGAAGGTCCGCCGCAGAGTACGAGATGAATCTTGCGCCGAACTGTCGTGAGGCCTGCGTAGGTCTGCGTCATGATGCTGGGCGAGAGTATGTCGCAGACGGCGATAACCAAGCTGAGCGCGCCGTCGAGAAGTGCAGACCGCGATCGTGAGCTCGAGTTCTTGGAGGATGAGATCACCGCTCGTATCGCTGCTCAGGGAGTCGATCCGCACTGTTGTCCTTCGTAGTGCCTGAACTGAGCGAAAATGATGCCCGTGTTTCCTCAACTGGGCTGTGGAGGACAGAGCGACCTCACGAGGACAGGCGTGTGTACACGGTGAGCGCTTCGTTGTGTGCGTCAGCGTATGCAATAGTCGGAGGGCGTTCAAATATGAGGACATTTTACCATGATCCTTAGTGACAGCAGTACTTATGAACCCCAGAAGCTGCCAGAGGTATCACGAGCACATGAGACTGACCCACATCACCATGGAGCGCAGCGGTACGACTGCATAGGCAGCGGAAGAGCAGATACAGACCAAACCAACGAATCGCGGGCTGAACGTGAAGGATGAGGACTGTATAATGCTTACTGGAACGAGAACCAACGCCTGAGCCTAATGTCAGATATGCGAAAAACTTGACGTCTGCCCGTTGTCGCCACACAACTCTTGAACATTCGCATGCGGGAAGAGGAACGGCACGGGGAGAACGAAGATGAGGAGTATCCAAAGCCAATAGCATGCAGCGAGTAGACCTGAACGCCAGAAGAGCTTAATAAAGTTTCTGTAGTACCGCCAAGAACCAGAACAGCGAGGACCAGCGCGCGCAAGTGATGGTGAAAGACAAGCATAAGGGCAGGGCGAAGCGCCCGGCGGTATCACTCCTCAGTATCGATGACGTCATGCATATGACTGCTCTTTGGCGTGAGCACTCTCCTGGTGTCCGACACTAGTCACGACCACGACTCCGTATGTGCTTAGCGTGCAGATACAAAAAAGGCCTGCTAGACAAACTCCAGTGCATAGTGCACTCCCCGTATACTCGGACTCAACTACCGTGCTGCGCCGCTTTTGTCTTTGCAGCATAACGACCTGGAACTGGATGATAACGGCTGTCTTTCGGGAACGCCTTGCACACGTATGCGTAGGAACGAATTTCCCATCCTCTGGTAAGGTTACCCGCCGCGGCATGCGAGTGTGTGTGCGACTTAAGGATCCGTATTTGTCTCTCGGGATGATGCTCCTTTATCATCGCCCGGCTCTCGAAGAACCCTGAGGTGGTCCTTGCATGGAGGCTTGTTCGGGAGCTTGAGCTCCTCTAGTCATTTCGGAGAGTGTGCCGTTCCAGGATCCACGGTGCTTTACGTCTTCCTACATGCCTTGTGTGAACATGTCTGCGACTCCCAAAGGATAGTGTATATCGCACGATCACCTCGAATACATAATATACGCTGCTCATAACCAGGACACGATGCAGATGGTGTCTCTATAAGCCGGGATGCATGCCCAGCACGGCGCGATCATCAGTTTACACAGGATCGCGAGCCTCCCTTTCGATTATGTTTGTAGCTTCGCCATCGAGTACGTCAGCGAACGGTGACCTCGCGCTATAACAATGGAGAAGGTACGCACCTGGGGACGCGTTGAGCGCGTCGAGTCGGGCGAACACGGTCGCCATCTGCGATACGAGAACTGAATTTTGCGACGAGAGAGCTGCCACCTGCGACGCTAGATTCGTATTCTTCGTCGTCAGAAGTGCGAGTTGCGCGCGGAGGGTGGCGTTCTCGCGTTGGAGGATATTGAAGTCGTGCTTAGTCGCGGGATGGACATCTGCGTCTTTGGGGGACATGTGTGACTGGTCGTGTTCGGGCAGGGTCAGTGGCGGAAGCTGGCGTGTCGGAGTGGTAGGGGTGACGGTAGAGGAGGAAGAGGGGGAGGAGGCAGCAGAGGCGAAGGCGGAGACATTCCCAGTCTGTTCCGATGAGGAACCCTGGGTAGGAGCGGTTTCGATCAGGGGTATGTATTCAAGGTGGTACTCCGATATGTTGATAGACAGCCAGAGATTTGAGGTCCGTCCGTCGGCGGGCTTCGCGAAGGGAAACTCTAGCGCAACCCTTATGTCCCGAGCGATGCGTGGTCGACTATCCTCTCCCCATTCACCGTCAGAATGGACGATGTACTCCGCGAGGGCGATGGTGCGCCTAGAGATGTCGAGCATGCAATGTCCTGTACGAGTAGTAGACGCGGCATGGCCGCCGTGGCGATTGGCATCGTTGATGTAGACCTTCCAGGTTCCTTGTTCGCTTTCAGCTGCGTAGAAGTCAGTAAATTGAAACTCGGAGCACGATTAAAGCCGCACCATTCACGAAGAAGCGCGCCTCTGTGTATTTGGCCGATCTGATCTCAAACTTGGTGTCGTCCGACATGTCTGTGAGGGAAAGTTGCACCTGGACGGCTTTCGGGGCTCGAGAAGAGTACCGGCCACTGCTATGTTCGAGCGTAGTCCTCAGCGTGATCTCCGTCTTCGAGTATGTGACTTGTAGAGATGAAGGGGAAAATCCTTGTGCGCGGAGGGCATCGACGCTATGGGGAGCGATGTCAAACGCGACTTGTTGATAGTGATCTGCCCGCCAGAGATCGAGTCGCGGGAGGTCATCGTCTGGTTGGAGCGACTTCAGGATCGAGGGACGTGAGAAGTGGCGAAGGAGCAGTACTTCCACAACCTTGGGCTGAAGGCGGTTCAGGATAATCGACAATGCCTCCTGGGAAAGATGGACCGTGCGATACGGTTCCTGACCAGCGACGTCCGCGCACGGAGAATGAGTCCCGACGGAAAGGCCCTGGTCATTGCCGCCTTGGTTTCGAGGGCGGTACAAGGGGAGCGCAATCGGGTGGCCGTACTCGTCTTCGCACTGTAGAAGAGCTATCCAGGTCGGATCTCCCAGCCGCCTACATCGTACGCATGCATCCCCGGTCCTCAGCTCCCGAAACGTGTCCAGAATGAGTTGTGAACCAGACAAAGGGAGACATAGAAGGCGCATACGAACGCCCTCCGGCGTGAAGACGTAATCCATTGGCGGGACATCTTCGCTCCCTCGGAGCCCTAGGGTCGTTGCGAGACGGGAGGGTGTAACGGGGGTGATGCTGCTAGCCGACGTGAAGGCGAGCGGAGAGCTCGCAAAGAGTCCTGGATAGTGTGGGCCAAGTTGCTCATGACTGCTGCTTCGTTTAGTCAGGGAATGCATCGTGCAACTGCCGCCTCCGGAGAAAATGCTTTGATCGGGGACGGTTTTCATGACTTCTTCTTGGAGACGAAGGAAGGCGTTTTCGCCCTCTCCGTAGATAGGCGACATATGGACGCCGAAGATACCCATCAAGGAGTACGCGTGGTCTTCGACACGCGTGGTCTCTCGCTTTGCGGCCCATGACAGCCTTCGCGCGACGCTGACGGACTCCAATGTAGCCCGTCCTGTGAGTATCTCGAAGTCTATCCCAGTGACCTTTTGCAAAGTCCTAGCGAGGCCCATCTTGGTGCCAAGAAAGCGCCAGGTTCCCGTCAGAAACACGAGGCGCTCGGGAGCGATGAGCTCCTGCAGAGTCCAGCCGCGCGTATGCCATCTGCTTTTCGGGAACGCAGACGAGCCCGCCTGCGGCCTATCGCCATCCCGGACGTCCGCAAGGTAGACGTAGCACATGTCCGACAGGCGGTACCACTCGTACATCGAGTTGATCGCCTCGGAGAGCTCCACGCTGTCGGTCTTGTTGATGCAGCAAGCGTCGTTCCATACGAGAAGAAAGCCGGCCTCCCGTGCGACTCGGCAGAAACCCTTGATCTTGTCCGAAAGCTTAGGGTGCGCGAAAATGGTGCCCTCTTCGCGATATTTGGTAGGCGGGGAACTGGAGATATGTGATAGGCCTTTTTTCACTGCGACTTGTATCTTCCGGACGTCGCCGTACGTCTGTTCGCCACCGTCCTCCGCACTGCGCCAGACGTGGGATAGGATGGCATATGTGACCTTCTTGGGGTCGGAATGCACCTCGAACTCGCCCGTCCAAGTATTCAAAAAGCGTGGCATTCTGCGAGCAACAGGCCTCAGTGGTAAATTACCCATATATTGAATTGGCAAGCCAACTGAGTCTCAGACTCACGTGAGTAAGTCGCGCGAACTTGCAGGGAACTTTCAACCCGAATTCTGGAGAGACTGGGGACGGAGGGATGGGGGGAAGGGCTGACAGCGTGCCCGGTACGCGTACAAGATGTGCAAGGAGTGCATGATCACTGGAACGTCAGCGCGTCAGCGCTCACTGGCTGTGGCAGTCCATATGCGTCCAAAACCGGTGCATCCACCCCGTTGTGGCAGTACGCGCAGCCGACGTTCCCCGATGGGGTTGGGCGGCTGTACATCGCGACTGCTGCGGCCTAGCCTATATACGGCATTGTCTGTAGATACGTTTCGTCTCCTAGGACTATGATTCCTGGCTAGTGGGCTCGGCGACATTTCCGGGACCTGTGTGATAGACGATCAGAGGCGCAGTGGGGCCACTACAGCGGGAGGTTACATACCTAAAGCGCCGGTGAGAAGGTCGAACCGGGCGAACATATCCGTCATCTGCGACGAGATATACGCAACTTGCATGGACAGAATGGCGTTTTCCGACGCTACGCCGGCGTTCTGCAATGTGAGTTCAGCGATCTGAGAGCTCATCGCGGAGACTTGCACCCGCAGCGCGTTCACGCTATCTTGTAGGGCATAGTGTATGTCCGCGTCTGCAGTGGGCTGTGGATAGTCGTGGGCTTCGATGCGAGTGGTCGATGACGAAGGGGGATCCGGATATTCGGACGACGACCACTGTGTCTCCGCGTGTTGAGGTGTGTCACTCCCCCCGAGCTCTTGCGATAAGTGGGACTGTTCAGTGGACGTGCATTCGACTATGTTCTGTGCAATCTCCTGAAACGAGGGCGGATGTGGCTGTATATTTAAACGTTAGCTCTCTTGGTACATGACGAATAATAACGAAAGAACGGGCGCACCACTTTTTGAGACGTGATCACGACTTCTTCCGTGCTTCGGCTACAACTCCTGTTCGCGCTCTGAGGGCCGGTGTACGTCTCAAGAGGGACGATAACATCAGGTTGAGCCGTCCCCGAGCTCCTGAGGTTCGAGTTCGACAGCCACGGGGAGAGCGGGGACTCCGCCAAGATGCCGGTGGGGCTGTCTGTTTGGAACCGTACGGGGCGGGCGTTCGCTTCGAATGGCTTCTGTGGCTGAACGGAATCCTCTTCGGAGGTCTCCGCCTGAGTAGCATCCGATATATCAACGGCTGACGTGGAAGTAGGGTTGTCCGAGTCTACCAAGGGCATCTATACACGACCCGTGACCGTCAGCTCACCGGACATGATGGTGCAAAAGAGGATCTAAGGGGTGGGTCTAAAATATACTCACCGCAGCTGCAGTCTCCAATGGTGGGTCCATGACGGGGTCGAGGATCCTGGTTGCGGGTGAGGAAAGGCCGTCGTATTCGGTCACTGGACTGCTGGAAGGACTCTCTTCGCTGACCCGATCAGGCCGTTCTGACGAATCCAAATCGCTCTCCGTGGGCCACGTAGATTCGTACTCGTCCGATAGGTCAAGGGTGAGCCAGAACTTCGTGCCGTCAGGACAATCGTATGGTACTTGGTGACTTGCGAAGGGGAATTCTAGCGCAACACGCAAGAGTCGAACCATACAAGTCCGAGTATCATCCTCCAGGTCGCCGTCGGATTGGAGTGTGTACTCGGTGAGGACGAGCGTACGCCTGACGCCCGAATAGACTCCGATAACGGACGTACTGCTGTCGATATGATCGTTGAGCTTCGAAGTGGGCTCCAGAATTTGAGGAGTGACGACGCGGAACTCGTATGGAGTGGGGGTGATGGTGTCGGACGAGGAATCAAAAGTGCGCGACTCGATGACCTTCGCACCCTGGCACTTGACCGAGCAGCACGCCTTTGTATCCAAGCTCTCCAGCTCTGTGAGGGTGAAGGTTATCTCGACGGTGTATGGGGTTCGCAAGCTGCCCCCATCGCTGAACGAAAGGGTCGTCTCTAGAACGATCTCTAGTTCGGAGCGTACGACTTGTAAAGGGGAACTGACAAAGCCGAGCACACCGAGCGCATCGATGCTGTGGGGAGCGATGTCGAAGACGACCAGATCGGTGCCAGACAGAGGCCAGGCGGGAAGCGCGAGAAAGAGAGTAAAGTGCTCCAATTGGAGCGACTTGGGGATTGAGGGCCGTGGGGCGGCGTGGTGGAAGAGTGACACTTCAGAAACCGTAGGCCGGACGTATTCCAGGAGTATCTCCAACTCCTCCGTCGCTAAACTGACAAGGCGGTAGGGACCATGATTTGGCAAGTTGTCGGTGCAGCCAAAGTGAGTCCCGATAGTAGCGCCGAAGAGTTTTCCACATTCTTGAGAGTGCCGCAGGGGGAGGGCGAGAAGTCGACCGTTCTCATCCTCACATCGAAGGAGAGCAAGCATGTCCACCTCAACTGGTAGGCGTCCGCACTGTGCGCCTGTATCCTCACTCGACCCTGTCCGTAGAGTCTCCAAAGCGTGCGACACCATTCCGGTAAGTGGGAAGCAAAGAAGACGCATATGAACACCTTGCGGAGTGAAGATGCAATGCATTGGCGGGAACTCTTCGCTCCCTTGGAGGCCTAGGGTTCTGGAGAAATGGAGGCGTGAGGCAGGAATGATGCCGCCAGACAGCCGGAAGTCACTCGATGAGCGCGCGAGTAGCCCACAGCTATGCTGGCTAGACCCATCCGGATCGCAGTCACCCAGAGTCCGCAAGGGACAACTTGTCCCCCATGCGAAGATGCTTGGATCGGGGATAGTCCTGATAATTTCCTCCTGGAGACGGCGGATTGCGTTCTCGCCCTCGCCGTAGATTGGCGGCATATGGACGCCAAAGATACCCATCAGAGAGTACGCCTGATCCTCGAGGCGCGTCGTTTGTCGCGTAGCAGCCCATGACATCCTACGTGCAACGCTGACCGCCTCCAGGGCGGTCCGGCCAACGAGGATATCGAAGTCGACTCCGGTTCGTCGCTGTAGACTCCGAGCGAGCCCCATCTTCGTGCCAAGAAAGTGCCAGGTCTGCGTCAGGAACACGACACGCTCGGGAGCGATGAGCTCCTGCAGCGTCCAGCCGCGCTCGTGCCACCTGCTCTCCTGGAACTTGGAGAAGCGATCCAAAGGCCGATCTCCATCCGGGACGTCCGCAAGGTAGACGTAACACATATCCGAGAGTCTGTACCACTCGTACATCGAGTTGATCGCCTCGGAGAGTTCTGTACTGCTCGTCTTGTCGATGCAGCATGCATCGCTCCATACGAGCCGGAAACCCGCCTTGCGCGCGACTTCGCAGAAGCTCTTGATCTTGTCCGAGAGCGCCGGGTGAGAAAAGATGGTCATCTCTTCTTGATACTTGGTCGGTGACGTGTCCGTGGCAACTGGTCCGCCAGCCCTCACAGTATCTTGAATCTTGCAGACGTCGCCGTACGACTGCTCTCCGCCATGTTTGCTATCGCGCCAAACGTGGGATAGAATGGCGTAGGTGACCTCTCTGGGATTGGGGTGCCACTCGAACTCGCCTGTCCAGGTGTTCAAGAACCGCGGCATTCTACGATGAATCATCGCGCCACGTGAGTAACATATCCTCCATGCCGGAAGCCAAACCTTACGCTATTGCTCAGGACTGGGGCACGTACAGCAGCTCCTGGAGGGTACAGGGCAGTGGTGGGAGTAGAGAGAGGTCGATAGCGCTCCTGAACGCGTCCGAGGTTTTCCGGGAGTCAACATTCCCGCCCCAAACTCAACTTTGACAGATGTTCATCCTATTTTGGAACATGTATAGGCGTCTCATAGCAGGCGATGGTGTTTCCTCTTTGATCTGGGCTGCGTGATTTTCACCCGTGGTCATCGGTGACCAGCTGGTCGACGTTGCGCTACTGAACTCCCTCGCCAGTGAAAGGGACCACATACGCCATCGCATTGACCTCGGCGAGCTCTTGCCAGCTGTACTCATCTGAATACGCGTAGGCCACAGAATGACGAACCATGGAATAGCGCTGCGCGAGATATGGGATGAGAATGACCCGGTTTCCATGGATAATGCCGGCGTACCTTTTCTTACTTAGCGCTACTCGTTGTATGGTGAGACGCGCCAGGAAGGGATGGACATCTTCCCAGACAGTATTTGAGGCAAGTATAGCTCCCTTTGGTGGCCCGGCTGATGCTCCGTGGAGTGATGGTCCCGTACGTGCGTCTCCACAAAGGTTCCTGCACTTGCGCGAACACCTTTGAGACGTCATGACGGCCTATGTTGTTAGAACCTGGTCCGCGCGAACGACGCTGGCACCATACGGGATACGATATGTACTCAACAGGTTCTCTCCGAATCATACGAAACAGCATGGAGTAGTGCGGGGCAGTTCGGGTAGCACAAACCTACTCGACCTCATCCTCGTCTACGAGGACTGGGATGGATGCCTTCCGCTTCCCTTTCAGCATCGCGGCTGCCAGGAGATCAGCATCCGAGTTCACCGGGGACGGTGAGCACGCGCTCTCCGCTGTATTCTCGTCATCGATCTTGCCCTCCGGGAGAGGCGATGGAGCCTTGGGCTGGAACACGACATCTCCGACCACGGTGCTCTTCGCGGCATTGGCACGAGGGAGTGGCGGGAGGCGTGTGCGGCTCATCGACTGTTAATGCTGATTGAAGCAATCGTTCGGAAGCCGGAGCATAATTGTACATACCTTGTGAGCTGGGCAGAGCGTCGAGGCGCGCGGAGACCGCGGACATGTTCAAAACGACATCCTGCATCTGCGACGACAGGCGGGCGATCTGCGCTCGCAGCGCGTCGTTCTCGTACCGCAACGCGGCTATGTTGTCCTCGTGCGAATTCTGGGAGGTATTACTCAGGGAGAGGTCCGGAACGGAAGGGAGCAGGCCTGCGGCGCGGCTTGGAACGTGGGCAATGGGATAACCATCGTCATGATAGATGTTGTCCTTGTCAAAACGTCTCTTGGTTTGGGAGGCATGAGCGCACTGCTGCCGTTGATTTCAAACGAAAATCTTCGATGAGCACATCTGACGCGTTCCGGGATGACTCAATGGACTCACCGCTGCCTGCACATCGTGCCTCCACGTATCCTCCGCCGAGTCCAGCTCCATAGGCATCTCCGGAGCAGCACCGCAGAAAGCAGAGCTTCCGTACGCCTCCAACTCCCAGGTGACGATACCCGGATTGAACGGAGGCACCTCGAATGACATGCTTGCCCCAGGGCCCGGCCGAGCAAGGACATCATGTGTAGTGTTTCCGTATCCTAGGGGAACCGCACACGCGCACCCTACCGGCGGCTGCATACGATCGGCCTCTGAGGGGAAGACAGTCTCCGATGGTACTGCTTGAATGGGGGCGTATGTAGCGGCCGTTGGCGGAGGTGTCGCGAGGACAGATCGTTCCGAGGGTTTGGAAGCTATCTACACGATTCCCGCGTCAGCGCATGATCAATTAGAATATATAGAATGCGATTGATAAGGATACACTCACGGAAAGCTCGGACTGCAACAACGGGGTAGCGTCATCGGAAGCTAGAGACGCCTCGTCGTCGCTCATGTCGTTGGTAAGCAGCGTGCGACTGCAGGGGCTCCCATTGCGGTTCCGGGAGAGTCGATGCGGTTCCGAGACCTCGACGGAGAGCCATAAGTCTTTGTGGTGGCGAAGCATGTTGCCTTCCACCGGGAGCTCTAGAGCGACCCGCAGGAGTCGGGTCTCGCAGGAAGCGCCCTCCCAGCCAAGGCTCGAGGGGACTAGAAAGTCCGCACTGGCGATCGTGTCGGTCGAGTTCCCGCTCGAGTATACTTCAGAGGTACTACTTTCTTCGCTATGGAACAGTAGCGAGGTATTCTTGTCCGCGGGGTTATGCCCGGGCGAAGACGTATGCTGAGAGCTGGCAGAGGTCGAATCGCGGGACGGTGCATGGTCGGTGTTCGTGATCGTAAAGCGTGCCATGGTATCCTTCATCGTCCCGTTAAGTCGTGTGAGGACAAGCTGTACTCGTATAGTTTGGACGACACCGCCTTCCTGACGCCTGTATTCGGCATTACTAGCGCAGGCGACTTGAATAGTGGTCGTCAATGTAATCTCTTCCTCCGCGCGTTGGATGTGTAAGGGCGATAGGGTTACGCCAAGGGTAGCCAGTACTTTGATACTGCGAGGGGCGATGTGGAAGGAGGCGAGCGCATCGTTGCTGTACCATTCAGGCCAGAGACAAACCCCGAAGTGCGAGAACGTGCCCCTAGGTCTCGGAGGAAGTTTTGAGTCGTGGCGGAGGAGGAAGACCTCGATAGGAGTGGGAGAGCCGACTTGCAGAGCCTCCGCTAACGCGTCCTGGGTGAGTACGACGGCGCGATACGGACAATGGAACCGTTTTCCGCAGCTAGCGACGTTTGTCGTGATGAAACGTCCACGGCGTGCCTTTCCGGATTCGAGAGTCCGACAGAGGGGCAGCGCGATGAGGCCAACGCGGTCGGCGCACTGTAGGATGGCGAGCGTGTCCGCCTGACCGAGCCGCTTGCACTCAGCGCATAGGGCTAGATGGGCTGGCTCCCACAGCTGAGCCGGGAGCTGCGGCATCTTGGTATACTCCAGACATAGAAGCCGAATACGGACGCCCTGGGGGGTAAAAAGGCTGTGGATAGGCGGGACGTCCTTGGTCCCTTCGAGGCCCAAGCGTGATGCGAGATCCGAGGGTGAGAGCAACGTCAGGTTGTGGCTGCCAACGAAGGACTTCGGACTGCGTGCGAGTAGGCCTCCGGCCGAGTAGAAGCAATCATGCTCGTCGCAGAAAGCACTGTTCAGAGGCCGCAGGAGTCCATCCGGGCCGTATCCCCAGGCAAAGATGCTGTGATCAGTAATCGTCCGAATGATCTCCTCCTGGAGACGCAGAAAGGCGTTGTCGCCTTCGCCGTAGATAGGAGACATGTGGACGCCAAATATACCCATCAGCGAGTATGCCTGGTCCTCGATGCGCGATGTCTCGCGCTCCGCTGCCCACGACATCCTCCGCGCGACATTCGCTGAGTCTACGGTCGCCCGTCCCGTGAGGATATCGAAGTCCACCCCGGTGATCTCCTCCAGAGTTGAGGCAAGCCCGATCTTCGTTCCCAGGAAGCGCCACGTACGTGTCAAGAACTCGATGCGCTCCGGCGCAATCAGCTCCTGCAGCGTCCACCCGCGTTTGTGCCATTTGCTGTCCCGGAAGCGGGAGGCGTGATCGCTGGGAACATCGCCGTCGGGGACGTCCTCGAGGTGGACGTAGCAGACGTGCGCCAGTCTGTACCACTCGTACATCGAGTTGATCGCCTCGGAGAGTTCTGCGCTGCTCGACTTGTCGATGCAGCATGCATCGCTCCATACGAGCTTGAATCCGGCCTCGCGCGCGACCGTGCAGACCCCCTTGATCTTGTCGGAGAGAGCTGGGTGGGATAGAACGTTGTAAGAGGACGTACATCGGTTCCCCAGCAGAGCGAGGGGATTGGAGACACGTTGGATGAGTGAGGGTCGTAGGGAATCGAGGCCTGTCAACTCGCTCAGCACCGCGGTTTTCTGTCTTCGCAGGCTCTCGACCATCGCGTCTTGTAGCTGTAGAACGTCCTGATACGACTGCTCTCCGCCAAGCTCTGTATCCCGCCATACGTGGGATAGTATAGCGTAGATGACTCTTTCCGGGTGATTGTGCCATTCGAACTCGCCCGTCGAGGTGTTCAAGAAACGCGGCATCCTACTGAAGGCAATCGCCACAGTCGATCAGTATGCCCTCTGCGTCTTAATAGCAGGAGAGGCTCACGGAATGGAGAAGGATGCGCGTGCTCTCAAGTAGGGAGTGAAGACGTGGAAAGCTGGGGAAAAGTCTGCGCCTGCGAGAATTCTCAACAGCGCGCCCCCCGTTTATAGCCCTTATCACTGCCAGGTTCAACATACGTTATGCCTCTGACCGTAGTCCGATATCTAGATCGACATGTAGAGCCATTGACAGAGAAGATCAGCTCTCGTCGCTGTGCGCACCCGGCAATACCCATGGGTGCGTGAGAGACGCCTTCTGCCATACCAAACTGGACATAACTCAATAACTCTATCATAACGTCGATGCTGGTATCAGGAATCTGAACAAATTGACAAAGGTGAAAGAAAACATACCAGCGTTGCGCAAGCAACGTATCGATCTGGTTTGCATGCGTTTTCGGAAGTTACCGGCAGTAGCTATAGGACGCTGGCGAGTACGACTGCGAAGCTTTGTCGACGAGATCGAAACACCAAGACGAAGATTCATGGGCGCAGGTTTCATCAAAGCTACAGGCATAGCCAGCAAGAGAGAATCCACCGAGGCTGGAAATCGTGTTTCGACCCGGACATGAGTGGAGAGAAGAAACAGCAGAGAGGCTTTAGCGCCCGAGGAAATGTGGCGAACCGTCTGCGATGACGCGACATGTGCACTGACCAGTGGCGCGCAAGCAAGTGCGAATAAGCTTGAGGTCGACGTCGACGTCGATGTCTTATTTTTATTGTTTTCATCCTGCGCCGGCCTACTAAGCCATTCGAACGACGCCGGCGGTGACGACAATATTGGGCGCACATGGCGAAAGCGCCCTCGTCCTGGCTTCATCATCCAGGAACCCGTTCAAACAAAGCACACCACAGATGTGGGAAGCGCGATAGACAATTCATTGAATACTGGTACACTATCGTAGGCGTTACACTGCTTCACGTTCAGCTGCGTAGAATCTATAGGGCGGCGCGCAGCGACTGCGGCCAAACAAAAGGTGGGGGTGACGAAGAGACAAAACGAAGAAAAGTGACAAAAGTATAAGGATACGGTGCGGGGGACGGGTGCGGCGCGAGATGATGATATGTGCGAAGGCAGGGGCATAGGGCATATGGAACAATCATAGATGCAAGTGTGGCGGGTAGGGCATATGGGCGCGCGGTGCGCGCGATGACGAGAGGGGCATATAGGACAATGGCGATGGTGTAGATGATGATGGTTTGAGGGCGCCGCGATCCCGCACCAAAAGAGAACGAAGAAACAAGAGTCGGGTATGCTGGTATCCAGGGTGAGGGGGTCGGTCGTGACTTATTGCGCGGGTGCGTGGGAGCTATACTGCGGCAGGACGTGCTCGAGGTGGACCTTCTCGATCTTCGCGTCGACGGGCTGAGCCTGCTGCTGCTGGACCATCGACGCCGCGACGGGGCGCCGGAACTTGCGCGGTTGCGGGCGCGGGACTGCGTTCGGCTGGCCCGTCGCGTGCGCGAGGCCGGTGAGGAGCATGTCCCAGCTCCAGTCGATGGCAAGCCAGATGCGCTTGTCGCTAACGCCGAGCTGGCACGCATTCTGCCAGAGCCCGATAACGTGCTTGAGCATCCTCACGATCGCCCAGGGCTGGTAGCGCGCGGCGAGCCGCTTGCCCGTCTCGATGATGTAGTGCGGGTTCTTCGGGTGCGGGTTCGCCGCGGTCGGCAGCGTGTACGCGGGCTTCTGCACGGGCACGAGCTCATCGAGCAGCCGCGAGACCTTGTGCGTGTACATGCCGTAGATGAGCTGGTGGAACGAGTCGACGTGCGCGACCGGGAGCGGGATGACGGGGAGGGTGAGCTCCGTGCCCTCGGCGCCGCCGCTGTTCACGACGACGCGCTTGCGCTCGGCCGCGGGGTTCGAGGGCATGGGGAACCAGTTCGCGCAGTGCGCGGCGAGCACGAGGTTGTGCACGGGCACCAGGCGCACCTTGCGCCGGCCCGTCGCGGGGTCGATACCGTGGAGCGGGCCTGCGGTGGGGTTGGGCGCGTCCCACACCGCGAGGGCGTGGGTGGGGAAGGAGCTTGGGAGTCGGGATGCGGCAGCCATCATAGTGTGGTCGGCGATGACGACCTTGAGCTCGGTGGGGAGGGTGTTCCCTAGGGGCGCGGTGTCGAAGGTGGCGCCTTGGACGAGTTGCCACATGCTGAAAACATTGTCAGGAGGCAGCGCGCGGAAGCACAAAGAATGAATACGCACTTGTGACCTGTTACGTCCAGTCCGCGCAGAATGTACTTGTGGGGAACACCCACGACGCCCTCCCCGCACGAGTCGATGTTCGTGCGGTTGAAGGGCTGAGGGAAGTATGGAGGGCGCGCAAGCCATCGCGGGAACTCCAAGAAGGAACCGACAGGAGGCTGAGGCGCCGCTGCGGGTTGAGTCGCCTCAGCGGGTTTTTGCTGGGGCTCCATGACAGGGGGAAGCGCCTCCACGACAGGCTCGAGCTTGAGAGGGGCGGGGCAGAACTGGGTTTTGCTCGCGCGCCGTTGCGCGTTCTGCAGAGACTTGCGCAGGGCAAGGGAGCCGCTGACAACGCGGGCGCGCCGTCTGCGCGAGGCCTCGCGGGCCGAAACAAGCGCTTCGGCCTTCTTCGTGTGACCGGAGCCCAGCGTGGGAGGCATGTTCTCAGCATTTGAGGACTTGCGCATGAGGAAGCGTTTGCCGGCGGGGTGAACGAGGGCGGACATAGCGGCGAGGGAGGAGGGCTAGCTGAGGGGAGGCAGAGGTGGTTAAGAGATGGACGTTGGGCTAGAGGGGATGGAGGGGGAGAGTATATGTAGCAGCCATGTTCAGTTGCCTTTACGTAACGATTGCCTGCAATTGCCTTCTTTCTGCCGCGTCGCATATTTGCTGGCGTTGTTGGTGCTTTGTACAAATTTGCCGTTTCAGGCAACTCTTTATGCCACAGTTCCCTCTCCCGGCGGCTCTCTCGCTTGCTCCTCGCAATCCAACTGCAATCCGCTATACCTGGCTTTTGTCTTCGGCTCTGGATCCCGCAATCGCTCCTCAGCGTCCTCGGATGATGACAACGGCCCTGCATCGCATGGGCTTGTATCACCGCCTGACCTTGTCGCTGACAATGGCAACGCAGCGGCTCAACGGAGGCGACAATAATGGTGCATCTGAACTGTCTTGCTGGGTCCGGATACGGTGGCTGCTTTCCTGGGCTCGACGTGCTTGGGCGGAGAGGTGGGATTGTGAGACAATACGGAGGCCTGGAGATCGCATGGATATCGCGTTGGGGCACTGCGGCACGCCGGTATGTCACCATTTGGTACTGCGATCCGCGTCCATCCTTCAAGCCAACAAGGGCTTACACTAGCCTGGGTCTCCAAAATCTTGCAAAATCTTTGACCCATATGCTCCCCACATGTCCTCCTGGCATTGTTGTGAAAGCTCCAGGAATGTGGGACTCTCCGCAGAGGAATATTATCACCAATACTGGCACTCCGCTTCCTGGGGAGTCTCTGGAGCCAGATAACTGTCCGTTCTCTTCATCCTTGTTCTTCAAGACATTTCCAGATGCAATTTCCTACTTCCCCGCCTTCGTCGTTAAATTCCTCTTGCTCGTCCTCGAAGACCTGCTGCCGGCTCCATCGCAACATATTTTCTCCTTCGCCGTGGCACAGGATCCCGCATCCACCACTGTATCCTCCAAATCTCCTATCGGGCGACATCCGCATTGTCAAAGTCCATTCTGGGTGTCATCTTGAGCGGCCGACTCCATTTGGTACGTCCCGTATGTTTTCTTTCGTCCGTGGCGGCCGGCGCCACTCCATATATGCGTCGCCATGAAGCCATTGTCTCCTGTTGTTGGTGAAGCCATGATCAATCGGCTTGTCCTAGTACCGGATCGTGTCTTCGCCCATTGTCCCATGCGATGTAAAGTTGCGTGCTCCCAGTCTCCTCTGGACATGTCATCCTCGGGAGGCCGATGTTGCAATGCTCTTTGGTTATTCGGGGCATACTTTCCTCTAGCGAACACAGCGCACATACATATCTTCCAACGGCTGACAGGGCAACGCGCCCGGTCAGCCGTTAGGAAGTACGATACGATCCCGTTGCTGGTATGGGCTTTGCTTGTATGACAGGCCGTTCTCCATTCGGGTCTCCGCCGACGACAGACAGTCGTACACTAGCTGGACGACCTTCGATATGCTCCCAAATAGCGGAGAGCACTCTGCGATCGACAACCGGCGGCGGGCGGGCGCTTGAGACGGGACATGGCTAACGCCCACAGCGATTGGTCCATCGTACCGTCGCACGCAAGCAAACGATGTCTACGTCTCCCCTTACCTCTGTGCAGACTATGGTCCATAGCTGCGAGGTCGTTTAAGCTTCTTTTACGATCGAGGATCGTCTCCTTTGCGTGTCAAGTTTAGCCACACCTCGGAGACGATGTCCTCGATCGAACGTACGATATCGGGAGAAATGGTGAAATGTGCGCATGTTCGATACCGGGAGTACGCACCTTTTCCCCAGGATAACCTACCTTGTCGTACATGGTGAATCAGCCGGATGTCCTATGCCCCCGCGTCGCTGCGGTCGTCTCCCGTCGGTCGTCGTCCGGGGTGGCCGATCGCGGTGTTTGGACGTCAATGATGCTTGGAGGGAGACGTCGAAGGGTTGTCGACTGCGCCGGACTCTTATTGGGGTCTGGTGCGGTGAGCCCGGAGGCTAGAGACTGGTGGCTAAGTTGGGCCTCCGCTCGTCGTCGCGGGCTGGACGCGGTGCGCGGTGTGAGCCGATATGTCCCGAAGATGGACATGCCTCGCGACAGGAGACGTCGGCGCCGGGAGGCATGCAAAGCGAGATGGAGAGGATGGAGAGATGGGGTCCGGGAGGGGCGGTGGCTGGGCCGGAGTGGAGGTAAGAGCAGAGAATGGGGGGGATGGCCAGCCACCGCGATCGACGCCTTGTTCTTATACCCCTGTGCAACAATGGAACGCGTGCGGGGCGGTCGTCGGGGTGCGAAATGCGCAGTGCTTGGTTATGTTGAATCGGGAGGTCCTTCCGAGTTGGGTAGGTCGGCTGGGATGGGGCTAAGCGTCGTCCGGTATCGCGTTGTCGAGACCTTCAACAGGATGTTTCTACTGGACTGGTCGCCTTTCGAGGTACGTGGACATGCGTTGACGAGTGGACGGGCTAGATGTGGAGGATCGTGGGAAGGTGCTTGGACTGGGATAGCTAGGATCGAGGAGTTGGTACCTCGAATATCATCGCATGCTTTCCTTTGCCATCGTCATATCCCCTTCCGCCCCTCCGGATTACCCGTGTTGCATGGCGCGTACGACATGTGTGTATCCATCTTCGTCCATCGACATGTAATTAGATCTGAGGCGAGAAGGAGACGAAAATTAGGTAGCGCAGCTACGCTTGCAATTGGCCAGCCACAATGACGCAGCGCCAGGACAAGCACGCGCAAACAGCGCGACGCGTCTGTGTATGGGGTCACGTGAGCGCGGTAGAGTTGGAATGCAGGCGGTTGCTCTCGTTCAACTCCAACCATCTCCCGCCCTCCGCCGCAGCCCGCCCCCGCCAGCCGCCCCGACTACTCGCCCGACACTCCTGGGCCTACTCTTCGCTGCTAGACCTACACAGAGAGCTCTCGATACAGATCTCCATTGGCTTAGATGCGGACACACTCCTGATGGCAACCACCACGCAAATTCTATTCAACTCGCCCGCGCTGCACTCGCTTAAGCGGGACCAGCTCGTGAAGCTATGCAAGACCCACTCTCTCAAGGCGAACGGCAAGAACGTCGAACTTATCGAGCGCCTCAAGCAACACGCGCAAGCCCTCCCGCCCGACGCGCTCTCCGCGCCGTCCTTCGACGATGAGATGGACGTGGAGGAAGACCTCCCTGGGGGATTCCCCGGTGACTCCGCGGCACAGGGAGGAGAGGAAGAACAGGACGAAGACTACGCGATGCAAGACGTGATCATGAACTCGCGCTTCGGGATCCCGCGCCCGAGCGAGCAGTGGGAGGTCGTGATGGACGACATCGCGGAGGTGGACGAGAGCGGAATGGGCACGATGTCCTCCAAGGGCAGCCTACGCACCGTTTCGAATGGCGAGTTTGGCACACATACATCCAAGGGTGAGTCGCGTTCTGTTTGCCTTTGATATGCAATGCATCGAACTGCGCCGGAGTTGTTTCCTTTCGACGCCCCCCGGTCTTGATAGAGCGGGCTAGTACTGTGCAGAAAACTCAATGTGATGGTCTTGAGCGTCGCACAAGCGGACACACACATAGAGGTTTTGTGGCTGACAGCGGAACGTTACCTTCTGTCCTGGGGGTCAGCATGGGAGGCTGACCTCAGATCATGACCTTCGTAGCCAGCCTCCAGATCGCGCTGGAGGTTGAGTGTCAGCCGCAGGATGGCAGGTTAACGCATAGGACCATATGTTGCAACAGCTTAGCTCGTTAGGTGCATTAAGGTACAAAGGGAAACAATGACTTAGGCAGCGGAAATTAGTGTCAATGTATCACTGATACTTTTCTGGCACGTCTTTATTCCCTTTTGAACTGGAGTGCTGTGAGATCCTGCGGAGCTCATCGTACTCCACTCTATTCTTTACCTTCCGAGACAGTACCTGCGCCGCCAAACATCCGTTATTCATGGCCGTTCTGTCTTGATTGTTTATGATCGACGCCCACTCCACGGTCGAGGCTCTATATTTTATCTTGCCTCGCGCTCTTCGCGTGTTTTCCCCGTGGTCGTACCATGAACCACTGATGTACTCACCATGCCTCGCACCTCCCCGAAATCACCAGGTTCTGTTACTTCATCGCTGAAAGCTTTCGCAACCTCCCTCGGGATCAAACGCGCAGTGAGCAAGTCCGCGTGCAACCAAGATAACGATGATGGGTCCGTCAACAGCAAGGAGAGGAATCCTGTGTCCTTTT
Source organism: Trametes versicolor FP-101664 SS1 (assembly GCF_000271585.1). Classification (NCBI taxonomy): domain Eukaryota; kingdom Fungi; phylum Basidiomycota; class Agaricomycetes; order Polyporales; family Polyporaceae; genus Trametes; species Trametes versicolor. Next base: position 130,585 of record NW_007360335.1, read on the forward strand.
CTCCCGGCAAGCTCTTCTCCACGCGTGCCCGCGACTCTCTTGCGGACCATGCCACCCCATACTCCCATATCCCGCCCTCCGACTCACTCCCAGAGACGGACCACTTCAAGTTCTCTACTCCCGATGCAAGCATGCTTGGACTCGAAGACGATGAGGATGGTGAGAACGCCCCGGTACCGGGCACCTCTAATCGCGCCGGCAGGCCCGCCCCACTGGGGGCCCGCCTCAGCATGGGCGTCGGCCAGAGCACCATCCGCCTCGTAACCGTGCCCTCCGCTCCGCGCTTCGAGGATCCCTACCTGATGAGCCCTCCCCGCCTCGCCGCCATCCAGCCCGACTTCGACATCAAGATGGGTACACCGAGCGCGGGACGCATCCTGAGTGTGTGGCCGGCGTCTCCGCGTACGGCCGGTGCGGACGTTGGCGACGGCGGCGCGGAGCGGCTGTATCCTCGGCTCCCGCTTGCGGACCTCCAGGCCGCACGCGACGGTGGGGATGATGATGAGGACGCGCCGATGCCGGGTGGCATGTTCGCGTCAGCCTCCACCCCCGCGAGGACTCCCGCCCGCACCAGGACGACCACCGACGCCACGATCACCGCTGGTACTCCTCGCACGACGAGTACGCCTCGCCCGGTCGACGAGCCAGATATGTTCTCCCCTTCCAAGCCCACCGCCCCCGTCGTCGCCGCCGCCGTGCCACACGTCGGCGTCGAGCGCCCGTCCATCCCGCGCAGCGCCCCCTTCCTCTTCGGCTCTCCGCTTCCGCGGCGAGACACCCCGAAGACTGCGCTCAGCGCCGAGTCAGACGCGGGCGTGTCCAACGTCGCGTTCGAGGGCGCCGCGAAGTCCGTGCTCGAGGAGATGCACCGGCGGCTCGCGGAGGCGCAGAAGGAGAAGGAGAAGAACGGCGAGGCGCGGCCCGCACCCCCAACACAGACCGCGGGCGCCAGCATCTTCGGCGGGCTGCTGTTTGGTGCTGGGGCCTCGGCGGCAGGCGGTGGCGGCGAAGAGAGCGCGGCGGACCGCTATGCGAAGGCGCACGAGGCGCAATTCGCGAAGATGGATTCGATTGCGAACCACTACGCGGCGCGGCGGCCCGCTGGCAACACGCGCAAGCGCAAGTCGGAGGCGCTGGGCGCTGGGGCGCGCGCAGGCCAGAAGAGGCGCAGCAGCGCTGCGGGGACGCGCGTCATCAGCAACGGGGCGCGCAAGCGCGGCGTGCCCGGGGGCTTCGGCGCCGACGAGGAGGACGAGGAGAGCGACGTCGAGGAGGAGGGAGAGGCAGGCGGAGAGAAGGCGAGCGAGCGCGATGAGGACGACATGGGCGCGCGGCGGTCGAGCAAGCGGATGCGCATCGCGGAGGGCTGGGACGTCCATCGTGGGCAGCGCGTGTCGCTCGCGCCGCCGCTGCCGCCTGCGGCGGAAGAGAAGAAGGCGCGGGAGCGGGACGCGGTGAAGCGTGAGCTCGATGCTGCGAAGGCGCGTCGTCGGAGCAGCCGTGGACGCGTTAGTATGGGTGGGAACGCCGCCCCGCCTGGTAAGTTGTTTTCGTGTTATGCATTCCCGTGGGCGGGGACTGATGTGGGGTTGTGTTGCAGCCAAGGGCAAGGCATCCAGATTCGGGTTCCTGTCGTCTGCGAAGTCGATCGTGAAGAATGTGTGGGGCTTTGGCGGGAAGACGAAGACCGCCGCGAACGAGAAGGCGCCTCCCTCGAGCATCCCTGTGCCGAAAGCAGCAGCCCCCGTGGTCCCAACCAACCAACCCAAGAAGTCGGATGTACAGAACCTGGGGAAGGGTGCAGTGCCCGCACCGGTCAACGCGGTCCCCGCACAGAGCGGGCGGAAACCCTCTGGCACGCACTCGCGCATCCCTTCGGTTTCGTCTACGACGAGCAAGATGCTACACCCTTCCAGCGCAGCGGATGCAAAGACGATTGGAACGGTCAACTCGGCGCGGTCGAGTACCTCGCGCGCTCGGTCGCCGATCCCGTCCTTTGCGCAGGCCCCTCCTGCTGCGTCGCGGCCCAGCAGCATCGCAGGGACCGCGAGGTCGCGCACGAGCAGCACGGCGGGTACCGCTACGTCTACTTCTCGCCAGGCGTCGCGGACGTGCACTGTGTCGTCGATGGGCACTCGGTCTAGTCTTGTGTCTGGCGGCTCCACCGCTGTATCATCCATCGGAACGCATCGGAGCGTTGCCAGCACCAGTACGCTCGCTTCCACAAGCTCGAAGACGGACAAGGAAGCGAAGGATCAACCGAGCATGCGCAAGAGGACCTCGTCGCTCCTAGCCCCGACCGCAAGTTCTCTGGCCAAAGTGAACGCAGCGATGAGGCCCTCCGTGTCTGGACGCACCTCCGGTCTCCCATCCGTCTCAGAGAAGCAGTCTTCGATTCCCAGGGCCTCTAAATCCCCCATCGCAGGCAGGCGAATGTCTCCAATATCCCCGCCAAGCAAGAGTATATTCAGCCAACCCTTGGATGGCTTTGGCAGCCCAGGCGCACCGTCGTCCCCAGCATACCACCCGTCCCTCGGCGCAGCCGCCTCCACGCTCTTCTCAAACATCGAGGACAGCTCCCCATCCAAGATCCCGCGCCCCGCCGTGCTCCCCCCGAAGCCGAAGGCGCTCGTCGCGCGCAAGCCGCGCATCTCGCGCTCGCGCGTCATCGCGAAGGTCGGCGCGCAGCGGGCCGCTGCCGCGCAGGGCTCCGCGTCGTCGCCGACGGGGCGCACGCGCTCGAGCTTCGGCGCGCGCAAGTCGTTTGGGGGCGTCAAGTCGGGGCGCGCGAGCGCGGGCGCGGAGGGCATGCGTGGGGCGGCGAAGAAGCGCGCGCGACAGAGTGAATATATGAGGCGGAAGAGTCGGGGTGCGGCGGACGGTAACGCTTGAGCGTGAGGAGATGTCGTGCGTTGCTTCTGTGAGGTGTGGTTCTGCGTTGACGTTGCCTGCTCGGTCTTTATCACGATATTGTAGCATCTTCTGTCCAGTGCGCATCGGACATTCGAGACTCGAGACTGTACTATTTCTCCTAACTCTTTCGTTTGATCTTGTACTCTATTTCTGCGAAGAATACTATGTCCGCACTGGTTGCGGGGACGTGTCCATGACTCGTTTATGAGGTGCGCGACTGGTCGCTCTAGTCCTCATCGTGTAGTGATCTATACTTCCGTAACTCTGGGTCCTGCAACAACTTCTGCATCACGTCCCGGGCGAGGTGCAGCGACAAACACACGGTCTCGTCGTACCAGCGTCCGGCTCCTCCGCCATTCGCCTTCCCTACCAAGGGGCCGGCCTCCATGATGTGAATGCACCCGTCCATGTTGGGGATGAACGCGTCCACGTAGCGCGGAGGCGCGCCCACGCCGAAGTCGACCCCGTATACGTCGAGGTCCTGCCACGACGTGACGACGGAGTGCTGCCGCCCGTCCATGCTAGGCATGACGGCATCGATGTAGGGCGGACGCGCGCCCGTCCCGAAGTCGAGCGCGTAGACGTCGAGACTTCGCCAGCAGGTGTAGGCGGCGTTGCGTCGGCGGAGGAAGGCGTGCCAGTAGCGCTGCGGGTCCACCTGGTGCGCGAGATCGTGCATGAACGCTCCGAGGGTCTCTGGGGTGAACTTGGAGACGGTGGAACGGATCGCGAGTGCGCCGGGGGATGTGGAGGTGGAAATCTCGTCTGCAGGGAGGGAGACACGAGCGAGGACGATGGGAGAGCCGGCAAACCCATTGGGTAGAGGTGGGGAGAGGCGGGTCCGGACACCCACGGTGACGATCATATGCACGGGGCTCGAGTCGTCCTTCATGCTGCGTGCACGGATAATGAGCCTCCAGATGAAGGCGAGCAGGGCGTCGAAGCGACTGATTCGGAACCCCGCGGGTATGTTGGCGGATGCGTCCTCCCAGATTCGCTGCACCTCAACGGGATGAAGGTACACAAGAAAATGGGCCACAGGTGCATCACGTTCGGCATCGTCTGCGGCCAGCGATTGTGCCGGGGCGAGGGAGCTCCAGTCGTGTTTGATGATGGGGAGCGAACGCGATATACGGATGATATCAGGGTTGGGAGCGACGCCGTCGATGTCTCCGGAGGCCGCTCGGTCAACTAGACGCGGTTCGAAAACGACTGGTAGTGCAGGTGGCAGTTGGTTGTTGATCAGGGAACGATGTACGGAGGCCCAGTTCTTCGCAAACTGGATCAGTGTAGTCGCGTCGGCCAGTGCATGAGCGATCCGGAGAGCGACTCCCATCCCGCCGCATGCGAATGTGGTGAGTTGGACACAGACGGATGGCTTTCCGGTGTAGTCCGCGGGGTTGTACAGGGCGAGTTCGGTGGGGTAGAGTAGCTGGGTGGATGGGAACTGGTCTGCGCACCAGGCGCCACTTTCGAGACGAGTCTTGCTCTCCGGGACGAGGGAGGCAAGAGTTGCGGAGCAATGCGCGACGATGAGCTCGATTCCCGGGTCGTTGACAGACCCGTAGGTTACAGACGCGCGACCACGGCGGTCGGGTTTCCCGTTACTCGAGTCGTGCGCTATCCACTGGAGCTGACCGACCCACTGAGGGTAAGCGTTGAGGGTTGTCCGCAGGGACCTTGTGAGGGCGGGTATGGAGAGTGCGTCGGACGCCTTCGCGTTTTCCGATGGCTTGTCATAGTACCATGCGGCGTTGGTCATTGCAAAACGTATGACCGTAGCATCGAGAATGGAGAGCGGGATTGTGTGGACATTGTCGACGTTACGTTGCTCCGGCAGAATGCGCGTCCGCGAGATCAGCTCCAGAAGGGGATCTATCAATTATACGAAAATTGGTGAGCCGTTGGAGTCGAATAGTCAGTGATTCGAGAGAGCTCACTGGCAAGTGCTGTGGACATCTTTGACGAAGGCGTCACTTCAGGTAGATGCATGTCCGATGGTGCGAGATCCTACGAATGCAGGAATCGGACGCGGGTTGAGAGAACCATCGTTTCCCCGCCCTCATCCCTTTGTAGTCACTGAAGCCGGAATTTCGATATCAACCTCAGGTCGACCTACGCCGCTGTTGGGAAATGCGGTGAGATACAGTGGGCGGCGAAAACCTCTCTACGTACTTGTCAGATCTGAGACAGCACGATTCAGGTCCATAGCAGTGATAGCACACCGCTCGTCAGAAGCGAGCGCTCCCCTTCCGAAAGGCGCTGTTCTCATTCAGTGCTTCTGTACACTAAAGTGCAGCCGAGAATCGACGCCCTGGCACCGGCGGTTCATCCTAAGCGTCATATACATGCGCTGGCCTGCATCATGTTCGCATGCAGACAAAAAATGCCCGTCCTCTGCGACAAAGCTTCGAGGTAAATCAGAGGAGCACCGTACTACTGCAGAGGGGATATACAACGTACCGATACGATCCTTCGATCGGAAGGAATTGGAACTAGGTAGTGTTTGGTCTTCGAGAGTACCTCTCGTTGTCTGAAAGAGCCAACCGTCGGGAAGAGTTCGAATCGCCAAAGTCTGTTCGTACCGCCGGATGAAACACGAGAGGCAGATACCGCTGTTGCAGTCATGCTGTATACACGGCACGCCGCCGACGACTTGCTCACTCACCCACCAGGGATTATGGCGGAGCAGACATGCCCCAATCGTCAGTGTTCTGATCGGAGTTAGAGTCCCGGGTTTCGTACGAATCTTCTGCTTCTGCGCGGCAACCGTCGAGGTACATCTCAACATGGTCTCTACAGGCTAGTGCAGACCACTGGGATGGCGCTCCAGGGGCAGACGCGGTCCAAACGTTCCGCAGCTGCAGGCCCGGGATCCCGACGATGCAGTCGAAGAGCGTCTGTTCGTACCTTTCTGTACTACTCATTTCTGTACTACATACTCACATCTGTGCCAATCGCAAAGCGACGATTTCGATTTTGGAAACACTGGCGCTGCGTCTCGTGGAGTCCGGGGTGTCATACAGCGAGTAACAGATTGTCCGGGGTGGATCATGGGAGTGATAGAAGTGTTGAAGCCTGGGACGTCAACGCTGACTGCGACTGCGCCTCCGATTGTGCGCCGCCGGCACAGTCTTTGGAATGATCCCGCGGCGCTGGGAAGGCGGCAGGACTCTGTCAGCTCCTCCGGTGGCCGCGTTTCAGTCGTTGGCGCAGTTGCTGCACGAGGGCCTAGAGGTACCATTCAAGTGAGCTACCACTCGCTTAAAGATATCTAGAGCATGAAAGCGGTCTCGCGAACTCACGACTATCGCGCGAAAGACATTGCCGCGCCGTTTTTGTGGGGGACTCCGACCGCGATCGTACGCTTCCGAGTCGTCTAGCAATCCCTCCTGCAGCAAATCTTCTTCTGTCGTCATGGGCTGCACAGATAGCGATCAGCTCGCGCCCAAACCACACATCGCAACAAGGTGTCTCACCGGCAGCACGGACACGTATCCCTGGCCATTGCGGACTTCCACGAACGATTGCCGATATGGGTACGAACTCGCCGTCGCTGCGCTCGAGGTGCTGAATCGCCGTGATTGCTGCATGGCGGGATGCTCGAGAGGGGCATGTGCGACGATGCCATCGACTACGGCGCGTTAGCGATGCAGGACGCCGGTGAGACCTGCAGCATGCCGGCACCATTCAGAGGGGTTCTGGGCGAGGGCGGTTAGGAAGGGAACGCGTACCGCAGTGCGCAGGGTGAGCAGCCCGGTCTGCAGGTTTGGAAGAGGTTACGACCTAAAAAGATTGTTTCGCAACACAAGCTCCTGCCTCTGCGACCAGGGTTTATAGGGCTTCAGACGGCGTGGCGTCTGCCTTACGAGGCCCTGTGAGATGGGCAGCTGTGAATTGACGATCGTGCCCGTGCTGATGTCCATGTCGGAACACTTCCAACATCCCAACCCCGAGTCTTCCTGGCTTCGCGCACGGCCACCACGAACACTGCAGGCTGTGCAGGGTCCCCTCGGTTAGCCTCCGGCGCGGACAAAATAACATGGGACAGGCCCCTCACGCGACGCGAGCCGGCTGGGCCACCCTTCAAAATGCCGGCGGCGCGAGCGGACATTGGCTCCCAGGCAGGGCGGACGCGGCGTCCATCACGGTGCGGACTTGGAGAACACGTCCGCCGGAGATAGGGTGATGCGTCCACAGTTCCACCATCAGGGCGCGCCCACTTTTGTGCTCGAGCGTCGCCGCGAGGCGGCTGAATCAAGCACCTGCAGATGCACGCTGCTTGGGCGTCCGTCAGAAGACGCGACTGTAGTCAGGGTGTGCGATTTCATCACGCAGGAAGTGGGCGGGGTTGGGCTGCGGGCAATGTGCCTTCCTCTCAGAGCTGAGGAACCCAGCAGGGGCTGTTCATCGAAGCACGCAGGGCATGGGGCGGAACTCACGTAGAGAGATCCTGATTGTGGATATGTACAAGCTCAGGAACGTGTAGGGTGCGCAGCTAAAGACGGCTCGCAGATCGCGACCTGGAAGATATCTGACGTGAGTTTTCCGAGAATGCGTGAGCAGCGTTAGGCTTACGCAGCAGGTGACTCTTCCTCCATCAGTCAGAATCAGATATTTCGACGATTTCATTATCGTGAGGAAGTGTGTGTCGCGTTCGAGCCGCCGGCGATGGTGGCTGTGAAAGCGGTGGCAGGTCGGGAAACGACCTCAACGTCCTCGGCTCAAGAAAGCGATTCCCGGTGGGTGCGAGATCTTGCAGCGACGCATCTCCCACGGCATCGCGCTCATGCCTGGGGGAAAGAGCAGTCACAGCTCGTGTGTCGACGGGGCCCGATCCCCTTGGCACCACCTCGAACGCGCCGTGGCTGTCCCTGTCATCGCGAGCAAATCCCTGAGATGGCAGAACAGAAGCACAGCGCTGACATGAGAACGAACCTTGAGTCTGTACGCCCCGTGCCCGCGCTTCGAGGCGCCGTGATCGAACGCGCTCCGCGATCTTCGATGGCAGCCGCGCCCGTCGCACGGGAACCCTCGCTGTGGGAGATCTGGCGTGCGCCGCGGCCTTGGCCACCGCCGAGAGTCCCGGTCCCGCGTGAGGTGGATGGCGTCGACCCGGCTATCGCTTGGGTGCCCCGCGGAGGCTCTGCAGGCAGGTGGGACCCGGACGCGGTAGGGCGCGAGGGCGGCTTCGAGTGTGGATGTGGACGTCTGCGTGTCCAGGGAAGGCCGTCGTCGGAGTCCTCTTCGCTGCAGCTGCTGATCGCGTTCAGATCGAAGTGCTCCCGCTCGCCGTCGCTCGATGCCACGGTCGAAAACGAGGCGGGCTTGGGTTTCGGAGGACGTCCTCTTCCCCGTTTCGTCGGCGAGCGTGAGGGCAGTGCAGCGGGCTTCCGTGGCTTGGGCTGGGATGGCCCCTCTAGCTCCTCCGCTGCTTCGCCGAGCAGCTGCGCGAGGCCGTCTTCCTGATCGTCTGGCTCTTCTGGCTCGTTCTCTGGTGTTGCGCCGCCTTGATGCCGTCGATAGCAGCCGCGAATCACATCGCCCCATAGGACGTACGAGTGGCACGATTTGCATGTGCCTCCGCGAGGAATTATGTCCGAGGATGTGGATGGTGCGCTAGTCAGAAAATCGCGTGAGAGGCAGGCGAGATGTGCCACAGATTTACAGCCGCCGGTTGGACATAGCGCGGTATCCAGCGGATCCTAGATATCCGGAGCGTGAGTCCAGAGACGTGATGCTGACCCGAGGAGTACACCTACAGCATCCTGCTGGATCTCCTCGTGGCAGATGGAACACTGCAGGCGGGAGCGGGGGGCGAATATTGAGGCGCCTTTCTGCAGGTGTTCCGTCGTAAAAGTAGCTGTGTAACATCGTTGTGTCAGAAACTTAGGTGAGTATAAGGCAGAAGCACGCACTGTCCACGACGTCGATAGGACCGGTACGGCCGGCGCCAGGTTTTCCTGATTTTCCGTCGACCCCTTCATACTCCAGAGAAACCGTCAGGCCTTCAGGTAGCGGGGGTATCGAAGCATCCTTCGCGGATGTACTCCAAACTTTCGCCGCCTCCTCGGTGAAGATTTTCACGCTCAGCGGCCATGTATTGTACGGATGAGACGAGACCATGCTGCGTGCGACCCTGCCTCTTCGTGAGTACGAGCACTCAGTGTAATGAATGCAGACAAAGGCTGACTTCACGTTGGTGTTGAGGTACTTGAATCGTCCGCTGCTGTTGAACATGGCTTTCCCGCCATTATCACGCAGGTGACGTGATATGTAAGGATGTTGCCATGCCCATTCGAACTGTAGGGCAGCGAGCTTGGAAGGGAAGCCATGGACGATCATCTGCATGACCCACGGCCGACTGTTCTTGGTCTTCCATGCGCCTTGAGAGATCTCGCCATTATGCTGTCTGTAGACGAGATCAATTTGGACTTCTTGCTCGGTTGATAGTAAAACGCAACACACCGAATGCGACGAGGAGGACTCGGTGTGCTGCCTATGTAGGTGCTATGATAACGTGATTATTTTGAGAGCTCAAATCAGCAGAAAATATACATACGCAGTTGCCTTGGGAGTTCGCACACTCTTGAGAAGATAGCACGCATAGAAGGCTGGAAATCGATGGTCGGTCAACGTCGACCTTGCCGCGCGTGGCATGCTTGAAGAGTTTCCGTAGCACTTATGTGGGTTTTTTGTGTACAATGTCGTTGGAGAAACAAGGTCGATGTCCGCTGTATGGCGGTATCCTGGTTCATAAGCACAAGTCCTGCGGTCTCGGCCCTGGATAAGTACTCTTTAGTACTTAGTCGTAAGCTGGTGAGTTTTCTTCATCAAGTACTAGCAGCCATGCGTAAGTACAGCTGCTACCTTATGACTTCACTGTGAGTACAAAATAAACAGGACTCACCGGAGACGATGTCGTGGTTATGGGAGAAGCAGAAAGTAGAGGAGGATCTGAGCACACTTTGAGCTGCGAACTTCGAAGCGCCAAGTTCAAGCGCCTACCATCACACACGCGTTACGTAACGCGCTCATTACACCCTGTCACTGACACTGTCACGCTTGACGCGACTTGCGATCAGGTTCGCCCTCGCTGCCCTTGACTTTCTCCTCGCTACCCTTCACGCTCTCCTCGTCGCCTTTCACGCGCTCCTCGCCGTCTTTTGCTCTCTCTTCGCTACCTCTGGACTCAATCCCTCCTCTACGCCCGTCAACAAGTCCTTTGAGAGAAGACCTTGCAGTGCCGGCCGTTTACACCGCTTCCGCCGTCGTCCTCATTTTCCTCTCGAGTAGTTCTGTCTCGTGCTCTTGACACTATCCCTGATTACTATTCCTTTCTGCGTACACCCCCAAGATGTCCGACGATGAGGCTATATCCCTATCAGAAGGAGAGTCTGGCGACGAGCCGTACGTTGATCGCCGCGCCATCCTCGAGCCCCCCATCCGCAGCGTGGTCGAGGCCGTCGGCGGCATAGAGGGCGGCGTATATCGTCTCGGAGATGAGTGCTATGGCTGTCTGAAAGACCTCAAGAAATACTGGCGCAAGGACGACACCGACGACGACCGCACCGTAGCCCGCATCTTCTGGTCGACCGGTCTGCTCTCGAATGACCTCATTCCGATACTGCTCGAGACCGCCGGCAAAGGTTTGGTCGAGGATAAACGCGCGGTCGCATGTGCGGATCTAATGACCGCCATGACCTGGCCGATCGACCTTGCGGAGGAGCTGAAGGAGCTGGACGACGTGAACGACCGCGGTACGGACTACACCCAGCTCATGCTCGCTCATCTAAATTACAAGGCGGCGCTGCTCCGACCGGGTGTTCTCCAAGCCCTCCTTGCGATCACCTTGCCCTGTCTCGCGCGAGACATGAAGGAGCGGACGGAGCGCGACGTGCAAGTCGTTAACGTCGTATTGCACCTCATCCGCAACCTCGCATTCATCAAAGACCCACCCCCGAACATGTATGGCAGCGCGGACCAGGCCGAGTTTTCTACTTTGCAAAGCAAGCTCGTCAAGTGCCTGTCTGAGTCGCACTTTATCGACCTCCTGCTCACGATTGCCTCCAACGCCGGAGAGGCGATGTTCAACCAGTGGAATACCGTGATCCTTGAGATATTCTATCTCCTCTTCCGCGGGGTCAAACCCTCTTCTGTAGCAAGCGACCAGACCAAGGTAAGTACTCTCCTGCATGCGAAGAGGATGTGCCTTCATATCCGCTTCTAGCAATCCACCAAAGCCTTGCAAAGCCTCCTCGCCGTAGAAGAGCAGCGGAAGCGAGAGCTCCTGCGGAAAGCGACCTCGCGACACTCGCGCTTCGGAACGACGATCTCCGTCACGCTGAATCCCAAGAAGGCGAAGGCGGCGCAGGAGGACGCGGAGCCTGCCCCGGTCGCGGGCCCATCGCGCGCGTACGTGTTCCATAAGCAGCAAGCGCTGAACAAGGATTCCGGGAGCGCGCTCGACATGATCGCGGCGAAGAAGCATCGCGCGGCCCGCGGCAAGAAAGTCGACGAGCTGGGTCGGGACGACAACCTCTCGCTCAACGCGCGGGTCGTCTTGCAGGACCTCGCGCGTGCGTTTATTGAGAGCTGCTTCAATCGTACGTTTTTCTCGTGACGCTATACATACTCGTGAGCTCAAGATGTGTATGCATACAGCGTTGCTTGCGTCTCTACTGAAAGATATCAAATCGGAGCGGCCGAAAATCACAGAGAAGGACCATATGCGGCTGCTCTTCGTCGCGAAGTGGTTCATGGAATATTTCCTGTGCGAGCGCTCACGGCAGTCAGAGGAGACACGATGGAAATTCGGACTGGTGGCCACCGTCATCGATCGGGGCTGGATTGTATGGGTTCTCCGCCGGATGCGCGAGGCGCAGGAAGAGAAGGTGCGCGCGCATGCATTCCGCACCCCGATACCAGCTGACCCACATGTCACCAACAGCCGAAACTCTGGACGGAGCTTCAGGCGGGAATCGAGTGCCTCACGCAATTCGTGCTCGTTCTGGATATCATGGCGTCCGCACCGTCCACGCAACCAACTGCCGACGGCTCAGTCGGCCCAGATCCATTCGCGTCTGCAGAGACGAGCGCGGAGGAGGATGTCGCAGACGCGGCGCGCACGCTGCAGCAGCAGATCGTGTACAATGGCGAAGTGCTCGACATCGCGTTCGAGAGCGTGCGCACGTACAAGGAGGGCACGCAGAGCCTCGCGTACCTCGATGCGAGCGTGCACCTCGCGTACGCGTTGTTGCGCATGCTCGAGCGCTGGGGCAAGCGCCAGGGGAAGGGCGAGATGTACGTGCGGAAAAAGGCGAAGCCGAAGAAGAAGCGTGGAGGTACGTGCTCGATGAATGTTCTGCTGGGAGAGCTGATGCGACGGCCGTATCTGTAGCGAAGTCGACGGAAGAAGGCGAGGGTGTGCCTGATGTCGAGGAGGAGCCGCAGCACCAGGAAGAGGAGGAAGTCGTGAACGAGACGATGTTCACCTTCGATCAGTTCGAGCAGGTGCGTGAATTCTTCATGCGCGGTGTTAGATGGGTGCACTCATCTTCAATGTTGATGTAGCGATTCGTGCATACGGATGTGACACGCACGTTGCTCGTCTATCTCGCGCGGTACAAGGAGTTCAGCGGGCCGGAGCAGATGAAGCGCATCGTGAGCCTCATGCACCGACAAGCCGTACGGCACAAAGCGGAGGGCTTGTACTTCATGGTATACTTCGCTCTATCTCACTGGAAGTGAAAGCGTGCTGAGTAATAAACCACAGGTATCCACGATGCACCTATTCAAGCAGATCATGGCCGACGAGAAGTCGCTCCCGAAGGACCAGCCGTACAAGGACCTCGTCGCGCTCATCACCTTCATCCTGCGCAAGTTCTTCAAGGCCATCGCGGAAGACTCATTTGTGATCGTCGAAGTCAGTCTCTTACTACCCCGATCTCCGTGGCGCACGTCTGACCGCTCTGATGTTACAGGCGTTCTTCCCGAAGAACCGCGGCCACTGGAAGCAGTTCTCGAGCATCGAGCTCGACCAAGTTGGCCCGCGACCAGAGGGCCCGCGGTTCGACGACCGCTTCCCGGTGGATGTCACGGTGAAGAAGGGCTACTCGCTCAGCGACCAGATCGGCATCACCATAGCCGCGCTCGTCGAGAAGGATCAGCGGAATCTCGTCGAGTGGACAAAGCAGGTAGGCTGTCGAGATGTCCGTTGTGTGACTATGGCTGACGTGGGCGGTTGTTGCAGATCTTGTCGCTGGCGATTGCGCACCGGAGGAGGATCATCGACGATGTGGACGGCGCACCGTCGCAGGCGATTGACTTGACTGCCGCTTCGGACAGTGAAGATGACCTGAACCCCGACGCTTTGCTTGGACGTCGACCGCCGTCTGCGGAGGCGCTGGCCAAGATCAACGACTATCGTGAGTTCTCTGCTCTCTATCTTCTTGACCTGCTTTTCACGGCGTACTGCAGTGATACCCTATGTCAGCGACGAGGAGGCAGAAGCTGCGAACAAGAACCCGCAACTTAAGTTACTCTTCCGGCTTTGCAGTTTCAAGATCATGGACGAAGGTGTGTCATTTTAGCACTCATTCGACACCATTCACGTTCTAATATACACGTGTTACAGATGCGGACGAACTGGAATGGTATATCCCCTCCGTCGTGCTCCCCACAGACATGCAGCGCACTGTGAACGTGATCACCCAATTCCTGGAAACGCCCCTCGACTTGCAGGGCAAGTCACCTGCAGAGCTCCTCGCCCGCAAACGCCGGCGCCGCACGCGTCGGAAACGCACGCCCACCCCCGACCCGGACGACTCGGACGCGCCGCGGCGCAAGAAGAAGGAGCGGAAGAAGAAAGAGGCGCAGCAGTATAAGTCCGCGCAGTTCATCGAGGACAGCGACGCCGAGTACGGGGATATGGACGCGTTCCTCGAGCGCGAGAAGGCGCTGCGCGAGAAGACCGCGCAGCTCGCGGCGGCGACAGGCCAGTCCGGCACGATGCGCGCGCACGGCATGCGCAAGCGGCGGAGAAAGGGCAAGGACCGCGCGGGGAAGAAGCGGCGCAAGCGCGCGGGGCAGGAAGGTGTGGCGGGCGACGCGGACGAGGCGGAGAAGGCGCGGGAGAGCAGCGCGTCGTCCGACGAGAGCGAAGTCGACGTATTCGGGAGCCCCAAGCGGGCGCGGTCGGAATCTTCGCCGGACACTTCGCCACCGATGGGAGACGGTGAGGAGCAGCCGAAGAGCAAACCGCGTCCCCGGCCACGCGCCCGAGCGAAAGCCGCGAAGAGCTCCGTGGTGGACGCCACGGAGGTGCAGCCTTCAGCAGCATCGCCTCTTCCTGCGAGCAAGGCCGATGATATGGATGCGGCCGAGAGTGCGCGGACGCCTTCTCCGGTGCAATCAGACGACGACCTCCCGACGGCCGCGATGATGAAAGGGAAGCGGAAAGCTCGTATGGTCATCGCAGATGAAGACGAAGACGAGTAGCTTGCAAGTATCCGAACCACTCCGCACCCCGCGGGCATTTTCTTGTATTGTTGTGTAAGACGTTAATGGTAGAACAACGTAGCCAGCTGGGTATGACATCACCCCGACGCAAGCAGGAGGATGAAGAAGGCGTCTCTCACCTACCAACCCATGGGTATTGCCGGATGCGCACATCAACGAGAGCTGATCTTCTCTGTCAATGTTCGCAGCTCTACATGTCGATCTAGATGTCGGACTGCGATCAGTGGCATAACATATGTAGTAACGCGGTAATGTGGTTCTCATTTTCACAACTTTCCCCATCTCCACCGCCTGTCTTAGAGCATCCGCATTCCCTTCAGGCTCGACGCTGTGAGTTTCTTGTTGTTAGCTTAGGTACAGAGAATATACTGACCGATTGTGTCGATTGCCGTCCGTAGGATGCCGCGCTTCTTGAACACCTCGACGGGCGAGTTCGAATGGCACAATCATCCTGAGAGTGTCATCTACGCTATCCTATCCCACGTATGGCGAGATACGGAACGTGGCGGCGAACAGTCGTACCAGGACGTTCTACAGCTACAAGACGCGATGGTCGAGAGCCTGCGAAGACAGAAAACCGCGGTGCTGAGCGAGTTGACAGGCCTCGATTCCCTACGACCCTCACTCATCCAACGTGTCTCCAATCCCCTCGCTCTGCTGGGGAACCGATGTACATCCTCTTACAACGTTCTATCCCACCCAGCGCTCTCCGACAAGATCAAGGGGGTCTGCACGGTCGCGCGCGAGGCCGGATTCAAGCTCGTATGGAGCGATGCATGCTGCATCGACAAGTCGAGCAGCGCAGAACTCTCCGAGGCGATCAACTCGATGTACGAATGGTATAGACTGGCGCACGTTTGTTACGTCTACCTCGAGGACGTCCCCGACGGCGATATCCCTAGCGACCACACCTCCCGTTTCCGGGACAGCAAGTGGCACAAACGCGGATGGACGTTGCAGGAGCTGATTGCGCCGGAGCGCATCGAGTTCTTGACACGTACGTGGCGCTTCCTGGGAACGAAGATCGGGCTCGCCTCAACTCTAGAGGAGATCACCGGGGTGGACTTCGATATCCTCACGGGGCGGGCGACCGTAGACTCGGCGAACGTCGCGCGGAGGATGTCATGGGCGGCGGAGCGGGAGACATCACGTATCGAGGACCAAGCGTACTCGCTGATGGGTATATTTGGCGTCCACATGTCTCCTATCTACGGCGAAGGCGACAACGCCTTTCTGCGTCTCCAGGAGGAGATCATTCGGACGATTCCTGATCACAGCATGTTCGCCTGGGGATACGGCCCGGATGGGCTCTTGCGACCTCTGGAGAGCCTTTTCTGTGACCAGCATGATTGCTTCTACTCGGACAGAGGCCTCCTCGCACGCAGTCCAAAGTCCTTCGTCGGCAGCCACAACTTGACGTTGCTCTCACCGTCGGACCTCGCATCACGCCTAGGCCTCAAAGGGACCAAGGACGTCCCGCCTATCCACAGCCTCTTCACCCCTCAAGGCGTCCGTGTTCGGCTGCTATGTCTAGATCTTAAGAAGATGCCGCAGCTTTCGGTCCAGTTGTGGGAGCCACTCCATCTAGCGCTGTGCGCTGAGTGCAAGCGGCTCGGTCAGGCGGACACGCTTGCCATCCTCCAATGCGCCGACCGCGTGGGCCTCATTGCGCTGCCCCTCTGTCGTACTCGGGAATCCGGAAACGCACGTCGTGGACGGTTTATCACGACCAACGTCGCTAGCTGCGGCAAGCGTTTCCACTTTCCATATCGCGCCGTCGTGCTCACCCAAGACGCGTTAACGGAAGCTCTGCAATTCGTTTCTCCCGCGCCTATCGAAGTCTTTCTCCTCCGCCACGACTCGAAACTTCCCCCGAAACCCAGGGGCACGTTTTCGCACTTCGGAGTCTGTCTCTGGCCTGAGTGGTATGACAACGATGCGCTCGCGTCCTTCCACATTGCCCCTCGCAGCATCAAAGTACTGGCAACCTTTGGCGTCACACCCTCCCCCTTACATATGCAACGCGTGGAGGATGAAGTTATATTGACGACCACCATTCAAGTCGCATGCGCAAGCAACGCAGAATACAGGCGTCAGGAAGGCGGTGTCGTCCAGACTATACGAGTACAACTGGTCCTCACACGAATTAACGGGACGATGAAGGATACCATGGCGCGCTTCACGATTACTAACGACGTCCACGCACCGTCCCCTGATCCGGCCCCTCCTATCTCTCGACACACATCTTCGCCTAGGTATACCCCTATCGACGAGAACACCTCACTACTACTCCACAGCGAGGA
The DNA here is from genome assembly GCF_000271585.1 of Trametes versicolor FP-101664 SS1. Taxonomy (NCBI): domain Eukaryota; kingdom Fungi; phylum Basidiomycota; class Agaricomycetes; order Polyporales; family Polyporaceae; genus Trametes; species Trametes versicolor. Next base: position 147,321 of record NW_007360335.1, read on the forward strand.
CAGCAGTACCTCGGAGGTCAGCTCGAGCCGGAACCCTACCGATACGATAGCTAGTGCGGACTTCTTGGTCCCTTCGAGCCTTGGCTGGGAAAGCGCCTCCTGCGAAACCCGGCTCCTGCGGGTCGCCCTGGAGCTGCCGGTTGAAGGCAACGTTCTCCGCCACCACAAGGACCTGTGGCTCTCCATTGAGCTCTCGGAGCCGCACCGGCGCACCTGGGCAAACGATGAGAGCTCCCACAATCACGTCTTGTCAGCTCACAACGTGATCGACAACGAGGCGACACCAGCGTCCGATAGCTGCTCGCTAGCTCACGCCGAGGCAAGGGCATCCGCCACCGCTCCGTTCTCGCAGTCCGAGCTTTCTGTGAGCGCACCCGCCCTTGACCGCATTTTCTGTAGCGGGTTTGATCATACGCTTACACGGGAATTGTCTAGACGGCATCTATATCCTCAGAGCGAGCTGTTTTCGCGACGCCTCCGTCAACAGCCGCTGCCCATGCCTTCACTCCAGCAGCGCTGTTGGAGACTGCCTTCCCCGCAGAGGCAGACTACATGCAGCCGCCTTCAGGGAGCGTTTGTGTGGTTCCCATAGGAGACGGAGCCATCACGCATGGCGCCCTCGCTCTGCCGTGGACCGAGGCAAAGCAGACTTTCGACGCACCCCCGTTCAATCCGGGCATCGTCACCTGGGAACTGGGGGCGTACGGAAGCTCAGCTTCTTGCGGTACTGCTCCCGACTCGGAAGTGGCTATGGAGCTGGACTCAGCGGAGGATACACGGAGGCATGATGTACCGGCAGCGGTGAGTCCATCGAGCCAACCCGTACGCGGTAGGTGTACTCATTGCAGGCTTGCGTTTAAAATCGACAGCAGCAGCGCGCTCATTCATCCCGAATCGAGAGACACTTTTACAGTGACAACGTCCATGATGTTGAGGGGTATCCCAACGGGCATGCTCCGAACAAATTCGGCGGCGGCGGCACGGAGATGCAGCGGGCACTGACCGCCGTAGGCTTTCTCCCTTCCGCTCCGAACCTCTCCCTGAGTGGTACCTCCCGAAATTCACACGACTACAACATATCTGCATTTCGGTATGAGAACGACGCGCTGCGAGCGCAAATCGCCCGCCTGTCGGCTCAGAACAGCGTTCTGTCGTCGCAGATGCAAGACGTCACTCTGAAGATGTCCACCCTCTTCGCGCGGCTCGACGCTCTCCCCCACTCATAGGGTATGTGTAACTGTATCTTGTCTTCTGAACGGTTGCTTAAGCGTGAGCAGTCGAAGAGCAGCATACGCCCCCATCACGCCCTCGTGTAAATTTTGCGAGGAGCTCCGAAATTGACGACGTCGCGTCGCAGCCCGAAGCATCATCCCCTCTCCCGGAGGGCAAAATCGACGACGGGAATACAGCTGCGATTGTGCATCCGCCGTCACCAGTGCAGTCGCGGACGACGTCCTAGCGAATGCGGTGCTAGACAGGAAGCGGAAGGCTTGATAGTCGCCGCGGATGAGTGGCTTTGTGGTACCCAAATCACCCGCTCCGTTCGAGGGCTATTATATATCATTCGATGACAACTTGTTGAGTAGGTATCAACGTAGCCAGTTCGTCACCAACTTCCATCGACACGTGAAGAGGCCCAAGCCACACCGAGTCCGCAGTGAACATGCCATATCTGGTTTGGCGACAACACACACCGTGGTGTTCAGACATTCGGCGACGCTTGCGCGGACGGCGCTCCGAAGCGGCTGGGCTTGACGAAGGCTGTGTGTTGTCGACATGTGTTATTGGGGAAAGGTCACTGAAGCAGCAGAAGAACGCATGACAGACTCGAGGCGGCCGCAGGACTGTGAAATCACCGAAGTCCAAACGTGTGAGAGGTGTGCGAGATAAGCGTCGACGTCAGGTGCATGACGGCTTTGGCGCATTCACACCGCCGCGTGCACTACACGAAAAGATGGGGAGAGGAGGTTATATCGCGTTCGTACGGCCGTCGTTGAGGGCGGCCCTGTACAGTGGGGCCGTCCACCCCTTCGCGCTCACCGCGTCTGCGCAGCCCGGATCCCAACGCCCTCAATCTCTGCCGCAGAGCTTGAGCGCGTCGTTACCAACACTGGCGGCACCATGGACACGGAGTTTACGCTCCTCGATATCCGCATTCCCGTCTCGCAAGCACGCTCGTCCAGGACCACGTACATGATAGGGAACCAGATGCGTTCGGTCTCCGCAGGCGTGAGCGCCTCACGCGCAACGGCGTTGTCGAAGTTCTTTCCCTGATGAGCAGGCTCCATGGGTACTACGCCAAATCGGTGCTTTGGGCGGCCGACCTCGCGAGGTCCAGGCTCATTCTCCCGAATACGGGGGCAGGGATTGCAGCGAGCAACAGGTTCAGATCGCGCGACGATTTGAGAACTTTGGGCACGCCACTGGGGCCGTCAACGCCAGGCGGAGGTGACGGCGACAGGGGATCCGTGCGCGCAGAATCTTCTCCGGTGCGATCGAAGGTCTACAGGCCCGGTGTACGGTACATGGAGAGGCTTGCTTGAAGGACGCTAAGTAGCACAGTTGAGAGGTCGTTGCTGATCGGGTGTCCCGACTTCGGAAAGGTACTGAGCGTTGGGAAAGACGGTGCACCTGAGAAAGGGAAACGGAATAGAGAGCCTCCTCGGCAATGTAGACGAGAGGATGAGGGAAGAAGGATTCGAACAGCCAGCGAAATGCTTGGGCGCCAAAATTATGTCATCGAGGCAACAACGCCGTGCGCTTCGCACAATTTCTTCTTTCTCTTCGACGACCATCTGGCAACGACGAATTCCCCGCTTATGTGCACTTTCCTCTACCGGTCTCCTGCTATACTTCTGCGGGCCTTCCTTGTGTTTTGGGGTTCTGCTGATCATTGCAAAGACTCAACGCGGCAAAGGTGTGAGATCCTCCTGAGGCCCAGGACGTACTGGAACAAGGGTAAGTACGCTAGATCCTCGTTCTCGGCTTAGAAAGGCCTCCCTCTCCCTGTCGTATCGGATGCACACCTATCCTCTTGCTCTCAGAACTTGTATATATTCACTACCGGCTTCGTCGCCGCGTCGGATCCCTCTGGTGCGACAGTGGTGGCTCGCGACACTCGAACGTCCCTGGCGCAATGCGAGAGATAGTTCTCAATGGCTCTTTCCATGGGCTTCACAGGCGTATGCGATCTCTCTTTTTCTTTATCCCATCGCTGCAGACATCTCTCGACACGAGAAAGAGGTTACCGCACAAGCGTTTTACTGTGTATCCCTCAAGGGAGCATACCTGAGTAACAAACAAATGCTTACTTTCCCTTCATCTCTCCGGAAGTTCGCAACGTTCTTGGCGCTACGGACCGCTCCCCGAAAGTCACTCTCGCCTCGCACGTCGTGGATAGGCCAATGCTACACAGCCCGTGTGCGGGAGAACGCGCGCGTTTCGCGCATGTCCGTGCGTGAGAGTGAGTATCTTGTTTTCCCATCAAGAGCTCATCTCTCTATGTACAGGTAGTAGTCGTTTGAGATGGCGGACTAGCGATACGAGCGCGAAGTCGAGCATCCGGAAACGATGTCCTTAGAGATCTTTTTTGCAGGCGTATGGGTATCCTCGCGTAAGCCTCTACCTTTCGCAGCGCGTGCTGACCCTGATCATAGACAATGCTCGCTTTCTCGATAGCCCAGAGAGCAGAAGCTTAGTCGCTCTCCTCGATCGCGACTCCTAGGTGATGGTGCCGTATCCTAGTCCTATGCAACCGCTCACTTCTACCGGCCGTATGCACCGATACACGACCTCGGACATCAGTACTTTTGCGTAAGTCTGAAGGTCTGACGAGTCTGGAGAAAAGTCTGTCAGATCATCAGACAGCTCAGACAGCTTCAGTATGTCTCAGACAGTCAGACCGTTCTTAGGCCATAGCATTATGGACTGTAAAATGTCCGTAAATGTAGTGCTACGTAATTGTCTCGTGTGCATGGTAATCAGCGTACCAGTTGACATAGTATCTGCGGAAAGCGTCAAGAGTATCAGTGTAGCTGAAACCAACGGGGACACGAGTGGTACCGTATACAGGGATAAGATGACATGCACGAACAATTGACCCCACCGAAATTACATCTGTAACATGTTCACCGTGTTGATCCATCTCTGGCCGAACAACCCACATCCCTGTCACGTCATCTGGAGTGTCATCCTCAAGAATAAACCATTCTACAAGTGCGCAAGAGTGCAATGTACCGTCATAAGAAAAGGAGAAGAATGAGCGGACACGAGCGACCACCATGCCGTCCATCCCGATTGCATCTTGGTTTGTGCATACAAGGACCGTATCGTAGCGCGGATCAGCTCCATACCAAGACGGATTAGAGCGGATCAGCTCCCGATGCATCCCATGAGGCCCTGCATGCTCGCTAGGAGCATAAAAGACCGCAGTGGCGCTGTAGTAGACGGATGCCTTCTCGCATTCCCAGAACCAGGCCAGGTCGGCATCCAGGACGTTGTCGGGCTCCGCATCGGGGTATTGGACCAGATATAGGAAGCGGCGAATGAGCTGGAGCAGCTGCGGACGTGCGAGAGTGGCCGCAAGTTCATTGATCTTGGTTACATATGCTAGAAAGGAGTATTAACAAGTGTATTACAAACAAGCACTCATGACCTACCTGGGCGTTCGCTCAACGTAACCAGAGACTCCGCCGGGGCGTCATCGCTAGCGATCGCATCAGCGAGGTCACGGAAGCGCTCATCTTGAATGTCCTCCTTGTCTTCAGGTGCGTCGAGACCGGCAGTGAGGTACGCGTGCGTCAACACGTCCCCGTAGAACATGTTTCGGCGGCCAAACTCGACGCGCGCTGCGGCGAGTTTACTCAGGCGCGTGTTCTTGCGAATGATTTGGCCGAGCGGGTTGTTACGGCTGGAGTCCCGCCATGGCTTCTTGACCGCAGAGATGTGCCGGGACTCGGTGATGGACGAACAGAGACCGTTGGGAGAGCCGAAGAGTTGGATACTGCGGACGTAGTGGACCAGAGCGTGCTGACGGGGGAGTGCGAAGCCATCCGGACGTATCCCGACTTCCTCAAAAACAGTGCGGAGCTGGTGGAACTTCTCGAGGAGCTCATCCATCGCCCTGAGTGAGAACGTATCATGTGCGGAGCGCCGGGCCAGATAGCAAAAGTCAAGGAGTGCAGCAATGCACTGGACCATCTTCTCTGGCACATAACCGACGATAGCCGGGAGAAAGACCTGCGGGCAGCAGATACGGATGAGCAGTGCGGGTATACAATGTAAACGAGCGGGTCAGAATGCACCTTCATCAAAGCTTTCGAGTCATTGCCGGTCCATTGCTTAAAGTTGCGACCTTGCGGGAACCGCCGTAAACCCGGAAACGAGGGCACCGCAGCGAGCCTATGTAAGTGGACATCAGCCATAGTACAATAACTACAAGAGGCACGTGTCCATATGGGCATACCGGTGATCAATATCATCAAGTATTCGATCAGCCTCACGTTCGCTGTTCGCATTCATCTTGACGTAGTCGACAACCCACGCAACAATGTGGTCCTTGAACGTTCCCTTGATGAGCTGGTGCAGAAGATCTGGCGTTAAGAGCTCGTGGATGTCGGCGCGCGGGAACAATGCAGTGAAGGGCTAGTGCGTGCTATCAGATGCTAATCAGCTTCAATGAGCGAAACCTGGCTCACCTTGACCTCACTATTGATACCAAAAACGTGCCAGAGATCGTGTGCACCGTACGCATCTTCGAGGGCGTCATCGTGCTCTCGAAAACGAGGGGCGCCTTCGACGAATTCGGCGGTCGGGAGTGCATGGCAGCTACTCAGGCTTATAAGCACACGGAGGCTATAACATGTGGGCTACACTCACCGTGGGCACCACCCAGAGACGACACCTGAAAGAAATACCTGCTCAGGATAGTCGGCAATGAATGGGCCAAGCTCAAATATTGTGCGGCGGTAATGTCCATCAGGACATTTCAAGACGTGGGGCGTCGTCATGCCAGGCCTCAGTGGCTCCAGTATCTTCGCAATTGAGCCGTGATATAGCTGTTTCTTGAAAACGCGGAACTCCTCGTCCTTCTCCCACTCGTGTTCGGCTGCGTGACGAGGAGACAGCATGTCAGCACCGGCACCCACATTGCACTTGAAGTGAGCCAGCACGCACCTTTAGGAATCGCCAAGAACGCGATAGGAACCACGCTCTCTCGATGAGCACGCCGCATGTCGTTATGGATATTCCCTAACGACATGTAAAGGGGATGAAATTCTTGATTCCCGGTCGCAACCGACACGGTCGTCTTGTCAGCGCCCAGAATTATCGGGGCGAGCATGGACCCGTGAGTCTGTGGGTCCTCGCTAATCTTGTCCTATAAATCATCACGCAGGTTCTTAGTCTCGTCGCGTATTCGGGTCATATGACTGAAACCCGTTGAGGATGGACGTACAGCTTGCTTGTATGCCCAGCTACCCGACATCAGATTGGAGACACGACGACGGCCGGGGCCGGTGTACTCCTCGAAAGGTGCAACATCAAAACGCTCCTTGAAGTCCGGGCTCGCTGCGAGTGCCTCGGCCACGTGTAGCGGGTTGCGTGCGTGCACAAGGAAGACCTCACGCTTCCACGGGGGCGAATCTGCATCGACAGGCCCACCGTATCGTACTGCAAATGTACGCCATTTTGCAGGACCGAGCTCGATGTTGTCGATGGTTTCCAGCAGCTCTTTGTAATCAGTATAGATCGCCCCGTACTCCACATGTCCATCGGCGACGTGTTTGGCAGCCCATATACGGAGTATGTGATGAACTCTGAACCTGGAAGGCTGTAAGCCGCACAAAGAGAGGTCTTCAGTCTGTGAGAGAACGACTATGATTGCATAGTACTGTACCTGTAAGCCGCACAAAGAGAGGCTACAAGTACTAGTAAGTAAACATGTAAGAAAGCATAGGTAATATGGGACTTACTCTTCAGTCTGTGAGAGAACGACTGAAGAGCAGAGGCCTGCAGAGTCCTCCTTATATACTACTGGGGAGGACGATGAGTAAGCGTATAGGAAGAGGGCATGTGACGTCCAGAGGACGCTGACTGAGCGATGAGTAACGCTGAGTAAGGGAGCATAATCGACATAAGGTCAGATAGTCCATGGCT
>NW_007360335.1:154495-156220 GCF_000271585.1 Trametes versicolor FP-101664 SS1
GACTGAAGAGCAGAGGCCTGCAGAGTCCTCCTTATATACTACTGGGGAGGACGATGAGTAAGCGTATAAGAAGAGAGCATGTGACGTCCAGAGGACGCTGACTGAGCGATGAGTAACGCTGAGTAAGGGAGCATAATCGACATAAGGTCAGATAGTCCATGGCTGAGTAATGCGAGTAATCCGGACGCTGTCTAGAATAGTCCGGAACATTGTAGAACGTACCAGAATCATATGGAGGGATGGCAGGATGCCAAGTAAGTACAGAACAAAAGAATGTACGTATATGGTAAGTAGGAAAGTCCATGCTGGCGTATGGTAGACGCACAGCCACTATCACTGCCACTCCCGGTCCGGCACAGCCGTAGACACAGAAGTTCAACAGTATGTGATCGATTTTTGCTTTGGATAGATGAGCATCTTCAAAGATGAGCTCGGCGAACTCGTACGAAGGACGGTCTGGAAAGGGCGACCAATCGATGTCGTCGGAGAGAGGCTCTGGTGGTTGGTTCCGCGGGATAAACCCACCATTTGCATCGCAAGGCCGACCTGAGGAGACTTCAGAACAGTAGATATGCAAGAATAATTAGTAAAGCTCACCGTTAAGGGTGGGATGTCGCCGAAAGGTTGATTGAGCCCGCGGGGGTTTCGGATGCTGATGAACTCGACGACGGTGCTGAAAGAAGCCGCGCGCAGTTGGAAACGTGCGTGGCGCAGGGCACAGGCGGCACACGCGTGCCATGTCACCAGATACGAATGGGAGGCACGGCTCAAGGCTGAAAGGCGTAGTTACGAGGATTTACGAGCCCCACAGACGTCAAGCATAGCAGGAGATACACCGCTGTAGGTGTAGATGAGAGACGGCGAGTGAGGACGGCCTGCAGTTCTTCTGAGAAGGGAAAACACCCTAGAAAAGGCGAGGGCAGCGGCCAGAGGGGTGAACAGGACGTGGTGGGTGCAGGTCGTCGTATGTTGGACGAGCTGGGTTGAGCTGGTGTGGGCGCTAAATCTCTACCCTTCGCGCAATTCGCATTCTGGTTCTTGACCTCATCCCCTTCCCTCATTTTTCATCCTCGATGGCACAGAGAGGCCGCGCGAAGGGCCGCAAAGCTCCAGCTCCCTCACCCCCACCCGAGAATCTGGAATATGCCCCTGCAAGCCAGAGCGAGCCATTGCCCGGGCCGACGCAAGCTCTACGCGACAGTGACGACGCGTCGACCGACATCGTCCCTTCGATTCAATCTGGCTCAATGGACAGCAATGGCACAGATCTCTGCGATGAGGAGTCAGCAAAGGTATGGCATATAGCTCGTTATATGGGCTTACTCTTATCATCTCATCTACTGCACGGGTTTTTCAGGGCGATACCAATGCACCCGCACCTGCAACACACCGCTACGGTACTAGGGCCAGCAATAGGACAGGCCGACAAGTAGTCAACACAGGCTCAGCCAAGCCCACGCAGAAAGAGAAGAGCGCCGCAGCCGCTTTGAAGAAGGCGGCAGCTATCGCTGCAAAGGCCCAGAAGGATGCTGTGTTGAACTTCTGTGTCTACGGCTGTGCCGGACCGGGAGTGGCAGTGATGGTGGCTGTGCGTCTACCATACGCCAGCATGGACTTTCCTACTTACCATATACGTACATTCTTTTGTTCTGTACTTACTTGGCATCCTGCCATCCCTCACATGATTCTGGTACGTTCTACGATGTTCCGGACTATTCTAGACAG
>NW_007360335.1:162044-175056 GCF_000271585.1 Trametes versicolor FP-101664 SS1
TCCGGATTACTCGCATTACTCAGCCATGGACTATCTGACCTTATGTCGATTATGCTCCCTTACTCAGCGTTACTCATCGCTCAGTCAGCGTCCTCTGGACGTCACATGCTCTCTTCTTATACGCTTACTCATCGTCCTCCCCAGTAGTATATAAGGAGGACTCTGCAGGCCTCTGCTCTTCAGTCGTTCTCTCACAGACTGAAGAGTAAGTCCCACACTACCTATGCTTCCTTACATGTTTACTTACTAGTACTTGTAGCCTCTCTTTGTGCGGCTTACAGGTACAGTACTATGCAATCATAGTCGTTCTCTCACAGACTGAAGACCTCTCTTTGTGCGGCTTACAGCCTTCCAGGTTCAGAGTTCATCATGCTGACAAAGCTGCCGACAAGGCAGCTCTAGACAAGAAGAAGGACTTTGTTGCCATGTTGGAGAATAGGAAGGCGGGGGAGGTTATCCTTGAACGGGCTCACTTCTGTACGTTTGCATGCCTCGAGGTCGCACGGCTCGCGTACTCATGATGTGCCTGATATGGCAGCCACGGCCCCTAAGCTCGGAGCCTTCACAGCGCCTGCCCACTCACGACAAGAGACTGTGCCTCCGTGCAACTCACCCCCGCCTCGGGTACCCTCGCAAGTCAACCAAGTGGCGCGCGATGGACGCGCTTTCGGAAGCCTGCCCGCAAAGGAATACGTGCGCCTAGTAAGCTCATCTCCCGCGAGTGATGTGTACATGGTGGGGACGGTGTGCACACTACGATACATGTGATGCGGAAGGTTCTGTGGCAAGCCGAGTTCCCATGTGGTCCACAACGAGCCCATCCGCAACGCGAGCGGCGACCTACGCTGATCAAAATCTATTCAGGTCGAGCCGGGCAGCCACATCGTCACACAACCATACAAGTCCAAGGCCTTCTCCGCTTTAGCAGATGAGTATGATGGCGGCGACTCCGATTCCGCGTCGGGTGGCGATCCGATTGTTCACGCTGAAGCCCGATCACGCCCTACTGATGTCACGCAAGTCTCACAAGACTGGTACTCGGACAGCGAGCAAGTAATCGACAACCGCAGCTCAAGCGTTGACGCTGCCAGCAATGGATATCAAGACGACGCCAATGCAGAAGAGGACGAAGCTGAGGATGACATCATTGAGATAGATGACGATGTCGACGATGACATGCTAGGCACACAGGGCAAGCCACAGGTAAGTCTTATCTGGTAGTGTGTTCACTACTGATGGATATGACTGCATTATAGAGGCTGACAGCTGCTGAGAGGAGGGCCCACAAGCAGCAGGAGATCCGTGGGGATCTTGTGTTACGTCGTGCGAAGTCAAGCGCCCGCCCAGACTCTGCAAAACCCTCATCTAATGCCTCGGAGTCGCTGACGGAAACCGGCACGAGTGCACGCACAAAACCCGCCATGCGCAAGCCGCCCACCTCCAAAAATGCGCAAGCGAGTGCGAGCACGTCGAATGATGCGTTTAACGTTGGCTGGCGGCAACGCCTCCAGGTAGCGTCGCGATCTTCGCCCTCGCTCAATAGCACACCTCACAAGTCCGCCGCATTCAAGGCTCCGCGCTCCAACTGTATGTTTTCCTCCAATTCCGTACTTCAGATGCCCGCTGATGTAAGATCCTTCAGCGGCTGCTAAACAAATCTCGAAGCGTCGCGACGCATTGGACATGGAAGACGGGTTGGACGACGAGCGTATCGGCGGTTTTACGGATCAGGATGTGCGTGCTGATCACGGCGGGCGCGCTGTGGCGCACCGCAAGTCATTCAAGGCGTCCTCGAAGGTATGTAGTGGTTCAAAGGTTGCGATTAGGCTCATTGATAGTCTGCCCTAGAACGTCGATATCTACGAGGTACCTGAGGACGAAGAGCTTGCCCGCGCGCAGAAGCGCAAGAGCGCACCTGCCACGTCCAAGAGCACACCTGCCGCCCGCGAACAGAAGAAACCGAAGAAGGCTCGCACCGCCTCAGACAATGAACCTGCCAACTCCAAAGCATACGACGCCCTCCCCGACTGGGTCAAGCCTGAGATCAAGACGATAGTTGTCCCATCCATCCGCGACTTTTTCGGTCACCAGGACAATCCGTGGGCTCTGGACAGTGAGGAGTACACGTTCCGTGATCTACTCCAGGAGATTCTCGATACGGTGTTTCCGCAGCATCAGTACACCGTCGAGACGAGTGACGACAACGTCTACACATGGGTGCGTCCTCATGCTGAACACGTACCCGCATGAATTAATTTGTACGCACGTATCTACAGTGCAAGCAGCAAGCGTATGACTGGCGCCACAAATTCCAGATGCACGCCAACACCGCTGTCCAGCGAGAACGCAGCTTACGCCTCGCCGACAAGAGACTAGCCGCATCCGAGCGCAGTGAGCGTGGAATGAGTATCTGGCAAGAGCAAGCACTGTGCGCGGGCGGAGAGGCGATGTGGGGCGATCCGGATATCCGTGTGGTGAGTGAATACGGTCCCTGTGCATGACTGAATCAGACACTGACTTCTAGTCTGGTGGCCGCAGCCGGGTAATGCGCGCAAGCACCTGCAGTCGAAATACATCCTCCAAGTGATGGCCAATCATCTTGGAAGCACCGTCAACTCCGTGCTAGTACAAGACGACCAATATCCGGTCGGCGCACTTGCATTAGCAGCAGCAGCGGTGCGTCATGGTCTCATTAATCCCTGTGTTGAGCTAATTTGTATTCAGGTCCAGCGCTCGTTCGAGTGGTACTTGTACGATCAGCCAAAGGGCATCGAGCAGGGACACTTCTCGATCGGAAATGCTGGCGGGCTCACAGCACACTGGAGGGACACCGCGGTCGCCGATCTGCTCGCCGCACCGCATCGTTTTGACAGACTTCTCGAGACTGCAATGTCCATGACCAACGTCTCTGCTGTGAAGACCAAGCCTTGTCGCTCTCAACTCGCTGCCGCCGCCATGTATTCCCGCGAGCGCAGCAGCTCGCCCGCATCGTAGTCGCCACGTAAATCACACCCTTATCCCGTCGAAGTAGATTTGAATGCTATATCTTTTCGTTGCAATGTGACATGCTCATCTGAACTCCAGTCAAATCTGAGCCGTCTGGACTATCTGACCATCTGAGTGTCTCCGGCCACGTCTACTCGTCCCATCTGGGGCGAAAGAAAACCGTTTCTGGCACCTGGATGTCTGGATGGTCTGAAAGTTGTCTGAAGGCGTCTGAGAGGCCTGACTCAGGCCCTGCAGACATTTGCATAAATACTGATGTCGCTGTAACGTATGCCGCGGAACCTGGGTCCTCCTGCGACGCACTACTACTCGGAGATGCTGGAGCTTGCACTCCTACCTGTGTCCCGGACGATCTGGCGAAACATACAGCATAGCCTCAAGATAAGTGGATCCGTTTCGCGCTGGGTCGACGAAATTAAGCACCGCCGTACTCCACGAGATGGGCGATGCCGCTTTCGAGTGGTACAAGCTATCAGAACCCTCGGGTCCGGTTCCACGCTATCAACCCCCCTGAGCGGATCGTAAGCGGCGCATCGGACAGCTCTCGCGCCACCTCTTTTTACAAAATAATTGTACAACGACCACGAAGGCAAGCTACGACTAGGTTTATTTCCCCTGTTCAAGTTCGTTATCGCCACTGACCATATTTCGGCGCATCCCAGCCGAACATCTTCGCCTGCAACCAGGTCCGACGACTGCGCGGGCACCTTTTCCAACGCCATCGGCGTGGGACACATGAACACCTGTGCGAGCCTTACGACGAGGGGAAAGTGTGATTCCTGGCACGCGTTACAGCCTCTGCGCGGGGCGCACTATCGCCAGCCTGCTGTGTCGTATACGGCCGCGCGAACGTTGAACGTTGAATACTCGATGTGAGTACTCCGGTACCGGTAAGCAGTATCCACGGCACTCGCATACATAGTGTATCAATAGTCGTAAGCTTCTGCGGGTTTCGAATGGCCTCATCGCGTCGCTGAGGCCATCCTTATCTGCAGATTATCCGATGAACACTCGTTGTCCAAGACCGGCTTCGCAGACATGGCAAATGCCGCAAATTTTCGCATGCGTGCGGTGAAGGCCCAAGGGGGCGATCCGCTCGCCGCCGAGGACGAGTATTGATGTAGGGTCAACATCGAGTAATTGTAGCACACGTTGGCTGCTTGTCCAAGTCGACGATGTGAGTATTGATTTGCTCATTCGCGATATCCATACACGTCCGTTGTACGGCGCTCCGGGCGCGGATAACAAATCAATAGCACGTTGATTTTTCGTGTGATTTCGGGCGAGCAGTCGTTTCCCCTCGCTCGCCGCGATCTCGCGACGCAACAACTTCAAGGGTATCTGTGTCTGCGGAAGGAGGCGTATCATAGCCGACCCACAGAAGCAGAAAGGGCACTGCGTTTTCGGGAATGGGCATTGCCGCATATCTACGAATACGGTGGACTGGTACACCGTTCCCCTCGCGTCCTCGTACCAGGTACGTGTCCAGCTGCTATAAAGTATCCTGTGTATACCTTTCTCGTGTGCGTCCATGCACTGGATGCGGTTGCGCATGACAGTTGGACCACATAAGCGTTCACGCTGACCACAGCCTAGGAAGAACGCACAGCAGCAGAAATGTCAGTACGTGTCCGCGTTGCGACATCATCGGCTGCTAGACGGAGTCTTCTGAGCCATTCCCGCCATCTCCTTTCTATATACGCATGCTTCTGCACACAGCCCTCCTTCCAAGATTGTCTGATATCAGTCGTCCGGTTTTGACAGTCGAATATCAGACGGGGTGCTTTTGTGGTAGACGTCTGCGCAGCCCCGCGATGACAGAACCATGTAGACAAGGCGGTCGTTCCGTCTCCTTTGATGACACTTCTGTTAGACTCGGATGCGATACACACCCGGCAGTGCGAGCGGTATAAGGACGGGAGGCACGCACTCAGAACTCCTCGTACGCGTATCGGGCACGCTGTCAGCCCTTCCCCCCATCTCTTTGTTTTTGAATTCTCAAAATTGCCCTGCTTGCATCTGTGTAGCCCAACGAGGTGAGCTTGAGATGTGTTTGTCGCGCGATTATTGCAACCTGCTGATGCTCTTGATAGGATGCCTCGGTTCTTGAACACTTGGACGGGCGGGTTCGAGTGGCACCCCGATGCGAGTAAGGTCACCTACGCCATCCTATCCCACGTTTGGCGCGACTCTGGGGAGGGCGGAGAGCAATCATACGACGACGTCCTAAAGATCCAGGCGGCTGTGAGGAGAGACATATTCACACTGTTTCGAGCCTCTAAAGCCTCCCTCACCGAGCACCGCGAACTTGGCACGATCTTCGCTCACCCGGAGCTCTCAGACAAGATCAAGGGCTTTTGCAAGGTCGCGCGCGAGGCCGGTTTCCGACTCGTATGGAACGACGCGTGCTGCATCGACAAGACGAGCAGCGCCGAGCTCTCCGAGGCGATCAACTCGATGTACGAGTGGTACAGGCTCTCGGACATGTGCTATGTCTACCTCGCGGACGTCTCCGAAGGCGTACCCCAGGAAATTCGTCGGGCGTTTCGGTTCAGCAGATGGCACAAACGCGGCTGGACGCTTCAAGAGCTCATCGCTCCGGAGCACATTGTCTTCCTGACGGAGACCTGGAACGTTCTCGGCACGAAGTGGACTCTCGCAAGGACTCTGGAGAGGATCACTGGAGTAGACTTTGACATCCTCACAGGACGGTCTACGCTGAACTCGGTCAGCGTCGCGCGTAGGATGTCATGGGCTGCTGAGCGAGAGACGACGCGCGTCGAGGACCGTGCGTACTCCCTGCTTGGTATCTTTGGCCTTCACATGTCGCCAATCTACGGCGAGGGCGAGAACGCATTTCTCCGTCTCCAGGAGGAAATCATCAGGACCATCCCCGATCAAAGCATCTTTGCGTGGGGAAATAGTTGCTCTCTCAGGCTCTCAGACAAGGGTAAATGGTCGGTGGAGAGATACGGTTGGCTTCTTACCGACGATGGTCGTAGCCTACTCACGAGCTCTCCGTCCTCCTTCTCCGAATGTTCCGACATCACTTCGATCGCTTCCTCCTTTTTTGCGCAGACCCTCGGCATCCAAGAGAGCCAAATTCCTCCTGTTCATTGCATCTTTACTCCGGAAGGCGTCAGTATGCGTCTCATCTGCTTACCGCTTTCTGGAGTGCCAGACATCCGGATGGCCTTTCAGGGGTCGCAATCCCCCTGGGACACATGTTCAGGGTGTACGCTGGGCGACTATGACACACTGGCTGTCCTGCAGTGCCAGGAGCGTCGTGCAACGGGTACAACATCAATTCTTGGACTCCCCCTGCGTCGGTCTCGGCGGGAAGGCAGCGGAAGCAACCGGGGTGCCTTTTCTATCGGAGGCCACATCCATGACGTTGACGACTTATGGTTCTACCGTGCTGTCGGTATGGAGATCGGAGTGTTAATGACACTTCTGGAACACGTCCGGCCGACGGTGGAAGATGTGACACTCCTCCGCCACCACTCGGGTCACTCGATCCCGAAGTCGCTCCAACAGCGCGGAGATCCAGATTTTCCAGCGTGGCACGGCTTATATTACTTCTACGACATGATCCACCGTACCGTCTATACGATCTCTCCTCACAGCATGGACGCGCTCTAGATACTAGGCATCGTCACTTCCCCTGTACAGGTCACTCCCTCAGAGCAGGAGATCATCCTAGAGACAACACTTAAATTCCACGGTGAGGGAACCACATACGTCGTTGCATTGCGACTTTCCCTCACGCGATCTGAGGGCCGGGGAGTGGAGGCCTGCTTCTCTGTCAGGAGAGTGGACGTGGGCGTCATCGGCTCGTTCTCTGGGCAGTCCTTCCTCGGAGCTGCCGCCTCGCACGATGCCGTTGGCAACACACCTCGCATCCCAGGCACATTCCTCGATTTGGAGAACTACGGATATATCAGTACGCTCATGCATATCCATCTCTGGAAAATTTGCAGGCCCACAATCATCTCTACCGAGTTCACAGTCGGCTCAGAGGCAATTTGGGGCGGCTCGGCTCGTCTCCTGCGAATTGCACTGCAGCATCCCTTTGCGAGTCCGATTTCGGAAGATTCGGGTCCCTCGCACCTCTGGCTATCCATTGATATGTCGGAGGAGATTCCATATGCAACACAGGCGATACTGGACGGTTTCTCGTTGGAACAAACTGGCACCGAACACGAGACTTCGAACAAGGACAATAATGTTTTCCCATCCTGCGGGTCGACCCATCTCCCGGTCACCGCCTACGAGTATGCTGGTCGGGATGACATCGACGCCCTGCGGCTGGAGAACGATGCGCTGCGAGCGCAGATAGCTGGTCACTCGTCGCAAATGCAGGACATGGATCGGAAGATGTCGGCGGTGCTTGCGCAGCTCGAGGCTCTTGGCACCAGCTCGCAACGTAGGCGCTTTTGCTTCGTTCCTCTCCGCCGTCCTCTGATTGACACAATCTATCGCGCATGTCTAGGATTCTCCACCGACGCCGTTCGCTAGAGGCGGCATGCGAGAGCACAGATGGGTTGCATTGTATCACAGAAGGTGTGTTTCGTACACTCAGAACTGTAATGACATCTGACCACGCGTCTTCTGCGGCGCTGCTACAGACGGACTACGAAGCGGGCGGAAAGGTTGGGGAAGGGTGGATCTGCCCGTATGGAGCGTGGGCGCGGATGGTTGGAGACCCGGGATCTCGTTCAAGTGTAATCGCTCTCTTCGTCACGGCGCGTGGTTGTATGGCAAAGGGCGGGGTATGTATCGTCATCCGGCCCACGTATTCTTTGCTTTGAGAGCTCTCAATAGCTGGGTGAGTGTCGCAGCGCGAGCGAACAACTTGAGTTGAGGAGGTTGCCGCGTTGGGAAATGTCAGCCTAAGTGCAGTACGAGGCGAAAGATCTATGGACGCACATGGCGACCGAACGGCAGGGCGCGTGCTCGGGCCTTGATCCCCAGTGAGAATACACAACAACGGCATCCAAATGTATCTATTTGGAATAGCTTTGATTGCTTTTCTCTCCCCAAATGCCGAGTTTGTCTCGTTCGAGCCTCACGAGAGCCCAGATCGAGTCCCTCAACTCAGTCCTTTTTCTAAATCACACTGTCGCATTCGTCGAGTGAGTGAGTCAAATGCGAGTCGTTGGATTCATACAGCTCGCTGCCAGCCGGAGTGGCACCCGTCACCGATAAAGCTTTATCGGTGACGGGTGCCACTCGGCGTCCGTGGGTTGAATCCGAGATACCATGCACGCATGCGGCATTTGTGACGAGCCTTTTACCTGTGTTAAGGCTTTCCGCGAGTAAGCTAGCAATACATGAGCCACGTCCTTAGACTGTTCTAGTACGGATACATTGCTATGAGCTCGATCGATAGACTCAAGTTATTGTACCTTAACGTGTGAATTGCACGCCTCTATTTTTTCCGCGTACGACGCGAGCCGCAGGACGCAGCTGTTGAAGGCGCTCGCGAGGCTCCTCGACGCGAACCCGAGTGTGTCGCCACCCAGCGAGGATCCGCAGCTGGCCTCCGGATGGAGTTGCGCGCAAAACCGTTTGACATGCAAGCGGCACTGCGCGAGGTACACGCGTCGATCTTCACCCACGGCGACGGCTCCGTGGGGCGACGCTACGGCCCTGCAGCAGCAGATCTCGTCATGTGAAGCCGTCAGTGATTGGAATGCTCACCCGGAGGCCCGAGGATGCCCCAGAAAGCGGAATGCGGGTTCGCCAAGGAAGAAGTGATGTCCAACACGGGTTCCACTCAACGAGTAGGAGGAAGAACCGACTCGGCGGCGCGCCGGAAGCTCTGGGTCTTTTCGCACACCACCATGGCCGTCCACCTCGTACCAGAAGCGTCTTCGAGGCTTAGATCCGGGACACAGAGCACCAGAGCCGGAAGAAGGTATGTCTCGGGAGCGCGGGCCTAGCAAAGACTCCGCGTAGGCGGTTCCAAGTCGTCGTTTTGGAGGACCTCTTGAGGCGCGAAGTAGCCAGTAGACAGCTCGTCGAAATAAACGACGAGAAGGACCAATACGCTGAGGTCGGTGCACGGCAATCCACGCATGCGCAGCCGGATTGCGCAGTTCTCCTCGACGGAGAGCATGTGCGGGCGCGGAACGGCCACCCAGGGAGGAGAGGGTCTTGCGATGCAATTTCCGCACAGTGTTTCGGGATGTAGGGGTAGTGAGCGATGCGTGGAGGATGTAGCCGCCGGTTTTGCTCCTGCATTGCGGAGCTTGACACGGAAGAACGCGTGACTGATCTCAAGGTGACTCGAGCAAGGAGAGAGGCAGTATGTCGCTTGGGGGTGCGAAGGGGGATGACGGGAGGCCCGGGAAGTGTTTGCGCGGCTTTTTTCTGCGTATTTTGCAGCAGAACGACGATATCGAGCGCGGGAATCGACAGCGGGGGTGGGATTGCCGAGCACACCGGGCCTTGGGTCTTGGCATTGAGATCGTGAGTGGCAAAGTGGTAGTGCAAAACCGCTGGCCAGAGCGACTGACTCGCGGCTCCGGAGGTGGCTAGTAGCGCAAGATCATAATTCAAACCATGAAGGATTGTGTATACCGGGAAGAAAAAAGGTCAAATACGAACCTCACCTGGTCCACCCATTGCGCTCCTGAGTTCATATGCAGTTTGATAGTGTTCTATCGTAATGCATAGCACCATCCATAAGCACAATATCTTGATGTCTCAGAAGACGTGCGCAACTGGAAGCACACAAAGGAGATCTAAAAAGCGGTATAAGTGATAGCCTCGTAGTCGAGTTCCAAGTTGTTGAATACCACTTACGAGGTCTCTTGTACTCACGATAATGCACAACCTCCGGGGCTAGGTGATCACCATCGTGTTCAGCACCGCGAGTGTCGGTCCACTACACCGTTCAGCCGAGATAGGGTAGCCTTCGCCGAAGTCATGTAGGAGCGGAAACGCTAAATGGCTGCACCCAAGTAGTATCGTAGACGGAGCGGTACGGGTGAGCGTCGCACAACGGCGTCGAAGAGAGCGACGAGGGCGTAGATGAACGCACGAGTACTTGCTGGCGGTCCGTGCACAGATCAGCGCAACCCTAACCTAGCCTCCCAAATACCTGCCGTAAACGCGCCCACGTGCCCGAGCTCCACCGCGTCAAGACCGCATCGTGTCGTCGGAACGCGTCTTCGAACACGTCCACTCCGGTTTCTCAGCTATTCTCACACTTCGCAAGCTGGGCTCTCAGGACGGTACCTGGACAAGACGAGAGTGGACGAGCGATCCGAGGCGTGCGGGGGAAGCGTGGCCATGCGTGACGTCATTGTCGGCGCTGGCAGCCGACGCGGCCGGGCCACTCGGATTTTGCCACGGCTCTTCTCTCTTGCTCACTCACTCGCGCCTCTGCATCACTCTGCTTTTGCTCGTGGAGTTGCGCCTTAGCTTGATCATGCTACTATCTCCATTAGCTTCTCAGTCTTCTGTAACTAGTAACATCTTGATAGTTACCTCGCTCACTACGGTTTCGCGACGGGCTGGCAAGAGTCCTAAAGTTGTCTATTTGGGAAGCCTCAGGCGATGGGTCAATCTTCAGAATGGGATGGATGGATATTGAGAGTTGGTAAACATCCAGGTAAGTCACTCTTGCAATGCCTATCCTATATCGCGCCTTGGGAGTGTTCCGTGGCGCTTCGAGCTGCGCGTGTCGCGCGTTTGTGATGCTCGCCGGGGTGCATTCACGCGCTTCGTTCTCTCGACGATACGTTTATCCATGTCAAAATACTTATTGCGGCAGCAGCATGTCATGAATGACGGAGTGGTGCGGACATGATGAATAGTACGACGCTCTAGGTCGCTTACCCGCCGATAGGTCTTCTCCTCGGTGACTCAAGCCGCACCGGATGTCCTAGCAGGCAAGTCTAGTTTACTCTATCCATTGCATCCTTTCGCGCTGATTCTTACTCCAAGGGCACATTTAAGCTGACAAACGCGACCTCGCGCTAACATCACAGACTCTCGCCTACAATCTCCAGCAGCGCAAGCCCCATCCGTTTACTCATGCGGTGTATGTGACGGGCCCTGTCGTTAACTCGTAGGCGTGTGCCTCCTCGGGGCTACATTATCCGCTCCGGACTCGGGGCGATGCCTGAGTACCGGCACCGCATCGCACAGAGTCTCTGACATGTCGAAGTTTGTATGTGGCATCAGTCTGTCCTGCCGATGCACCAGACATGCACTTACGGCTGCCGTATTTCAGCTATCGAACAGCCTCCTGGTCCACGTCTTCTCTCTGTCTTGGTCAAGCCCTCGCCAACGACGGATCGCGTCAGCCGCTCGAAGTATCTGAACGCCATCGGACACTCTGTGCGCGGCGTAAACACGCGCTGTCGTGAACGCTGGTTCGTCCCCTTCCGCGCCACGTACTTTGATATATCTTAATATTTCACGTACTGGTTCTATAGCACGAACACGACCTCGCGGCTCTCCAAGCGCGCGTCTCTGTGCCAAAGCCCGCGTCCGTGCATCACGCTCCCCCTCACGGACATGCATTGGTACCGTGCTACGTCATTTACGCTAGAGGCTGGTGGTGTCGATTGCGCGCAGGCGTTGGCACACCGCCGTGATCGGGCATAATTCGTGCTACATCGCGTCACAGCACGTTTGCGCGGGAATACAAGCACGCTGTGTATGTATAGCCTGCACGGGCATATGATGGTGGATTCCCCAAGGTACGTTTTATTTTCCGCGTCTGTGTAAGGCTGCTAATGACACCCTCGCTCGGCGGCTTGGATTGATTGCACATTCCGTATTCGAGTCCGTTTCGGGCTCAGTGGTCACCGGGATCAGGTTAGTGGGGCGCTGTTCATGTCAGTACATGCTACGCTATTTTAACACCCTTACAGTCCGAAGTCGACGTGTCCCGAATCACCCTCGTCGTTGAATTATAGGTCTTTGAAAGATGTGATCTTAATCCGTCCATGTCGGGGTGGGGCTTACGATGAGGGGCCGCAAACAGACCGGGCAAATGTTGTACGATAGAGAGGGCCTCGACGTGAACGCCAACACGGTACACCTATTTTTGGAAGACGATAGGGAGACGAACTCGTAAAGCAAACATGCGATATTTTCGAGCGATGATTGGTATGCTAGCGGTAACAAAACCCTGAGAGGCGTTTCCACATTTTGACACGGGACATGGTAGTGAAGGTGATATAACGTAGCATGAAATCTGAAGAGAGAAAGACGTCTGCCGTGTTTACAAGGATGCCGAGGCTCAATACACGTTGTAGGGTGGCGGGAGTGTGGATGATACATCGCTTAAAACATCGTCATCTAAAACTGCACCCAATGGTCCACCGGCAAGACGAACCCCGCCGTCGGTCTCGCAGCGCGGCTGCCGTCCCACATCGCGGCGCTGCGGCGTCCTGGCGTTGGGCGTGCCGTCGGCAGAATGTTGCAGCGGGACCTCGCTCGTTGATGCCGCGGAGGTGCTGCTGCGATTCACGGCGACATCCGACTGTGGCCCCTCCGCGTCTGGCCCCTCCGCTGTGAGCTGAGAGCTCTCTTCTGATGAACTCTGAACCTGGAAGGCTGTAAGCCGCACAAAGAGAGGTCTTCAGTCTGTGAGAGAACGACTATGATTGCATAGTACTGTACCTGTAAGCCGCACAAAGAGAGGCTACAAGTACTAGTAAGTAAACATGTAAGGAAGCATAGGTAGTGTGGGACTTACTCTTCAGTCTGTGAGAGAACGACTGAAGAGCAGAGGCCTGCAGAGTCCTCCTTATATACTACTGGGGAGGACGATGAGTAAGCGTATAAGAAGAGAGCATGTGACGTCCAGAGGACGCTGACTGAGCGATGAGTAACGCTGAGTAAGGGAGCATAATCGACATAAGGTCAGATAGTCCATGGCTGAGTAATGCGAGTAATCCGGACGCTGTCTAGAATAGTCCGGAACATCGTAGAACGTACCAGAATCATGTGGAGGGATGGCAGGATGCCAAGTAAGTACAGA
>NW_007360335.1:206943-266556 GCF_000271585.1 Trametes versicolor FP-101664 SS1
ATGAAGGATGATCCTTGGATAAACCAAGACTGATGAGCGAGAGGGGAGGCGAGTAAGCGACGGTGGTTTATCGCACAGGTTAATCATGCGGCGGTAAAGAACAAATGTGAGTATAACGAGGTGACTGGTTCGTGAATGATTATCAGGTGGGATGAGGAGATTAACGTTTGGATTGACGAAGGATAATTGCTCGTAATCTGCAAGGGTGGGCTCGGATAATCCTGAACGAATGCTGTGGCTCAGAAGGATCATCCTGATTGGAGTCGCACGACCAGGAGAATGGATGAACTATGGACATCGTAAATGGTGTGGATAATCCATGAAATGTACTAATAAATGCCTGAAGATAAACGAACTAAGAAACACCTGTGCAAGGATACGCTGCAGGTGGTGGGAATTTTAGGTGTTCCAAGGACACCAGATGGTTTGCGCGATGTATGCATCCTTGGAAGTGGGATGTCTTCATGGAAACTTTGCGTGTTCTCTGTCAAAATCGATGTTGTTCATAAACATTAAAAGCATCCGGTCAGAGAACGCATACCCTCAGGCATGGCCTCCGGAGTCAACTCCCCCTCACAGCATATACCGGTCACTATCTCCATCTCCCGCGAGCTGAGGTATTCCACGTGTGATACGGGTATCACTGCAGAAAACTCCATGGTCAGAATGCAAGCTTTGAGAAGGGATCGTTACGATTAAGGACTCACTGGGACCGTTCGTGGAGGTGGGGATAGACTGGTCCGAGACATCGACTGGGACATCGCACTTATGTAGTGGAAGGACATCCAGTCGTGTGGCTCGGAGGGCTATGTATTTTCGACACGATCATGATTGGTCTTCTGGGATGGAAGTTGCTAACCTCATTATACAGTCCCAGTATCAGTATCTCCTTTAATGACTTCATTCTCCGAACCGGAGCGCTGCACAGGGCTCGCTGTTCCTCTGGATCTGTCAAAAAAAGGGATCTGTCAAAAAGGTCCTAGAGACGAGAACAAGGTCAGCGACTGTCATACGCAAAAGCCATGCCCACAGTACCTGGCTATGAAAATCAGATTGTGAGATTCTCTCTCCCGCACCTATGATTTCGACTTTGTACAATCCTGAAGCATCAACTGACCAGCGCCGAGCTTCACCTGTGAGGTACAACCTTGAAGGACCCTCAAAGCTAAGTGCTGGCACACGCCGTCATATCCTGCCGATTACACGCTTGTCGAACCCTTCAGATGTGGTTACACACATCTCGTGAGGAAGGGCGCTCAGACGGGTTTTGTGTAGCCGAGAAAGGGCTCTGATAGACTCCCCGGGCAAACACTCCCCGGACCTGTCATTCAGGGCAGTGTTGTCTTCCTGTGCGCGCGTCTTGTTCTGATACACCGGCGACGAGACGAGAGTGGACGAGAGAGGCGTGGCGGATAAATGCCACAGCGTAGCTATGGGGTGACGTTATCATCGGCGCTTGCAGTCGAGCGATGCGGCCGGGCAGCTCTAGTCTCGTTCCCAGACCTTCTACAGAGGCTCTCCCCCCTCCCGCACGCTGAGCGTTGTGATTGGCCAAGGGAATGGTGCACAGGCGCTAAAATATTTTGGCCAGGTTATCACGAAGGGATTTGAGCGCGCGCGGGGGAGGTGCACGCCCTGTAAGCGCCAGAAGGGATGGGAACGAGACTAGGGCAGCTCGGAGTTTGCGCTGCTCCTTTGCGCCTGCTCAATCAATAGCACTAAATGTTGCTGTTCAATCTTCCTCGATGCCTGTACACCACATTCGGCTGTTTCTCAAGGATTGTGACTCTTTCCTATGCTCCTGGAGATAACATGCCCAACTTGAACCCCTCGAGTCAACACTCGAGATGTGACAAAATCTCTTTCAGGACCTGGAGAAATACAGGTAAGTGAGTTTTAATATCACCTTCCTGTATAATTATTTCAGCATGAGAATGTGGTACGAAGCACCCGGCGTTTTTTGTCGCACACGTTCTCAATGCTTGCCGACAACTACTTGTACGCAGCGTCCACTCAGGAATGCTTCGCGCTACCCACTAACGCTGTAGAGTAGTTTGTGCCAAGTCATTGAAGATGCGATAAAAGGAACACAAAGCTGACCGCCTCGTCTCGAGAGGCTTTACGTCAAGTGGCCCCAACGCAAGCTACATCCTCTCTCCGTCTCTGAAACGTTGAAGCTTGTCCATGGATAGTAGTTACGATGCAAAACCTTGCAAAACCTCAGACGATCAATGCATACGACTATCATCTAAGTTTCCTTGTCTGAGACATACTCTCGCCCCGCCACAGGCTCAAAACCAAAATCCAACAAACGGAACGCCTCCCAGGTTGGTTTTCGATACACCTCGAACACATCTGTGAGCTACCTGGAGCAGAAGACGCGCAGAACACGGCGGCGGGCTGCGACCACTCTTCGACTCAACGAGAAATCACTACTCTACGGGCGCAGGTCGCGCATCTGGCGCAGAGGAACGAAACGCTCTCATCACAAAACGCCGCCCTCACTGCGCGAATGGACGCCGTTTTCGCCCGACTCGACGCCTTGAGCGTGTCTTCTGGTGCGTAAAACGTCCTCGGTGAATATTATCCACGACGGTGATTCGCTAACGTATCTGCTCGTCAGGCGATGGATGCAACTTGAAAATCCTGTAATCTGGAATAGATCAACGATTCGACGTACGCACTGGTTCGTAGAATGAACACGTGCATTACAATCACATATCGCGAGGTATCATGGGAAGATCCCGTGTGCGTATTTTGCGCGTCATGAACCGAGGAGCAGTCATCTGCGGGCCCTAATCGCAGCGATACAGTTGTGAAATCGTTCATGTCCACCTATCGCGCTGCCGTACATTTGTTCTGCGTACCAGAGGCCATCGCGGGAGCAAAGAACCCCAGACAAGCGACTACAGAGCTTCCCAGTTTCAGCGCAGAGAGACGTCTTGGCTCGACATGCCTCCTGTTTGCGTGCGTGCGTTGGATCCGCTCAACGATGGGAGGACATGTTAGCATCGTCGTCTCTGCACAGTCCTTAGTATAGATCAAAGTTAGCACGTCAAGAAGTTTACCGGAACGAAGCACTGAAACGAGATCCTGTGAGTAACTAGTGTAAGATCTTGTGCCCTACGTGTCGCGTATATGGACTATCTCATTTTGAGCTGGCACCGCTGCTGGACCGTATTTCGCCTCGCCTCCCCGGAGGAACTACTACTCAGACGTCACTAAAACGAGAGTCATCTGCCTCGGCGTGTTCACTCACCTATCTTCGGTACACTCGCACTTTTCCAAAGCGTCCTGCACGTCTTTCGACCACAATCCGATGAAATCAGCTATATAAACGCATGATAAGCTGCATGTCGCCATAACGAGTACACAGACACGTACTGTCCACATCGACGTCCACACATACGTCCGCCTTCAGCTCAGGCAGCAGGTCTCTGAGCCTGCTCGCCCACCAGCTGTCATCAAAACGAGGATCCTCGTCAGTCAATGACACCCTGAACTCTGCGAGCTTCCGGAACGTCCCGAGCGTCTGCGCGACCGCGCCGCCCGCGACAAACTCGAGCAGTTCAGCACGGCTCATGCCGTACGACCCGATGGAAGGCCCCAACTCGAGAGTCAGCAACGCGAAGCGAGATGGTTGCACATGGGATATGAGGTCGTGCAGGAGGTTCTTGTCGAGCACCGAGATGCCGAACCAGATGGACAGCGTCAGGTCTTCGAGAGCCGGGAAGTTGTTGATGCATAGCAGCATGTTCTCTCCAACGACGCCGATAAATGACGGAGTCAGGTACAGTACTGCTGGCGAAAACGTACCGGATAGCGTCTCATGGGCGTTCAGCTCCAGCTTCAGCGTTTTGACGGAGACCCCGAACAGGCCTGGAGGCGCGAAATGCTTCAAAGTGCAGAGTTTGGGACCCTGATAGTGATCCGTAGCGTCAGCCGCACGACGCTTTTGAGTAAAATGCAGATGCGCACAAGGATATGTAGCTCCTCCAGGTTCGGGCAGAACTCGTTCTTCTCGCGGAACCTCGTCAGATGCCACAGCTTGATCTCGGGCGGCGCATCCCTGATCACCAATCGCCGGAGCTGCGGCAGAGACCACAGGATATGGAGGAACTGGCTGAAGGTCATCGAGCACGCGTGCGCGGCGCCGGGGTAGCTGAGCTGGAAATCGAGGTGGAGACTCACGACCTCCGTATGCGCCCCGAGCAGCGGCACGAGCACCCGGTGCGCGTAGTGCGGCGGATACACCTGCCACTCGACCCCGAGGCTGAGGTGGCGGCAGTTTTTGAAGAGCTGCGGAGCAAGCAGCCGCGCGAGCGGCAGGTACTCGTACGCCCAGATCTCCAGCACCTTCACCCACGCCGCCCTAGGGGGGTTCGCCGCGATGGTCAAGAGAAACGAGTCGGATTGGGCGGCGGCGGAGAGGACGACCCTGTTACACAGCGAGTAGCGGCTGTAGGGGAGCCAGGCGGAGCAAGTCAGGGCGCAGGGGATGAGGGTCGCGTTGCGTGTGATCCAAGAGACCTGCATATCCCGGCAGGCATGGATGATGGACTCACATATTTCTACTGGGAACCGGCAGCTCTCCATGGCGCAATGGCAGGATGTTCTCGGTGATTGCGAGGGAGTGGGCGTAGACGAGCTGGGGGACGGACGTCAGGACTGTCTTCAGATCCCCAGGGAAAATAACGCACAGCTCTGACAGAACCTTATACAACCGACGATGATGTCAGTACGTCGCGACCAGGCTCTGGCGCTCGGTCTACACGTGTCTCTCTCGTCCGCTCTCCCACAGTTTCGTCTCATCGTCTCTTCTTCAACTTGCTTCACCTCGACCGGGACAAGTCACCCTCTCTACGCCCTGGGCTTTTGTACGCTCTCTCATTTTCTGTGTTACTGGTGTAACTGATACCGCTTGAAGCGACTTCACAGGCAAGCCGTGCACTCGTCTATCCGGCTACGGTGCTTTATTCACACAATCAGGCTCAGCCATGACTATGGCATGCATGGTCCCTAGGACGACGGGGAAGTCGCAAGCAGAAGGCGTTCGAAGACGCGACGCGGTCAAGACGCGGTGGGACGCGGCCACGTGGGCGCGTTTACGGCATGTATTCGGAATGCTAGGTTAGGGTTGCGCTGTTCAGCGCACGGACCGCTCGCAGGCCCCTTCGTCCGCGCTCTCGCCGTTACTTCCACAACGCACACCAACGCCGGCACGTATCGCTTTCTTCTCTATTCTATGCTGGCCAATATTCTCGGCGTTTTCCCTCCACCCTCCCACATCGTCAACGAGAGCCAGTCCAGTCCCAACTCGTCACTCGTGCAGGCTGCGCGATGGCATCAGTACGTCGCAGTGGACGTCCTGCAGATACTTCCTCAGCTGAACACAATAGTAGGTATCGGACTCAAAAAGCTGCTCATGATTGCCAGCGCAAGGGGCTATGTGAGTGATCTTCCATCAGTGCCCACAAAGTCACAGCTCAATGTACTACGATGCCAGAACCCACTCGTTCGCCGTTCCAGCTCCGCAGGCCTCCTGTACCATCAAGCCTCCATACTCGTAGACTATACCACATAGTCTTGCAAAATACCGCCAGGATGCACTGAAAAATATGGGGAGACGCCGAACTTGACCAGGTTCGTCTCCTACATCCTTCCCATCGATGTGTTTGATCTCTGATACCCGTTCGTAGGGCATCCTGCTACAAGTGGTCGCCAGCACCGGCGAAGCCGTCGTTCTAGTCCGCCTCATTATGGACGAGCGTGGGCGACTCTACCCCCTATATCGAATGCGCTGCGCAACCGCCAAATCCTAGAGCCGTACCGGCATTGCTCCATTTGCGATCTCGACTTCAGGACTCATACGTGCCTCGCGCGGTCCGGGAATTTCTCCTAGCTGCTATGCTCTGCGCTCAGGCGTTGTGCTCTGTTGCACAATACCCCAGGTCGAGCCGTACGCAAACGTCACGCCATGGTTCGTCCACCTACTTTCCTTCCATCTCCTCTTCCTGATCTAAACCTTCTCCAGATCAACCCTGCGTCCACCAGCACCACGCCCGGCAATGCTTTCTACTTCTCGTAGACTGCGTCGTCTCAGGCAGCCGCGCACTCACCACCTACGGCGAGCTGCAATCTATCCACCACGCTTTCCCCTCTCCCCCCCCATGTCTGCCGCGTCTGTGCGTACACCTGGGAAAGTCCATCAAGCGTCTCCGCACTGCTCTTGTCACCCAAAGAGCCGGGGATAGGACAGACTATGCACGCGGTGTCGCGTGCGTGCGACGCTGCAGGGCCCTCCTGCGGTCGGGATTTCTGCGCGTCGCCTACTGCACACTGGAAGGCTCCGCGGACATATCATATGAGAAGAGCCCATCGATGTGCCGACCCGCCGCGTACACACGCTCTTCGTAAGGCAGCCTCGCGCAATCCGGCTGCGCGCGCGCACATTACTATGCACACATCTGGGCGTGTCGGCCGCGGCCTCTGTGTCGCTCATTTTGATGTACCGTCTACTTCCTACGCTCGCGCGCGCGCGGGATGCCGCGGAATGGGTGATCACCTCGCGTCCAAACTCAGTGCCTTGCGGAGCCCGGCGTGCGATCGTACTCTACGTGGACGAACTCAGAACAACCAACGCGCTGCGAGACCCATACTCCCACCCGTCCCGGACCCCGTGGGTCTATCATGATGTTTATATCTCCTGGAGCGTCCGCCCATGATATTTGTCCGCAGCCGCATGCGCGCCGCTCTAGTTTGTTGTGGACCGTCTACCGCGGGTCGATATCTCAAACCGTCGTCAGCCTTCGATGCCCCAACGCGTTGAGCATGGCGGTTACGTTTCCGCATACGCTCATTGTCGCGTAGAATCTAGAGCGCTAGGCTTCTTTGCCTCGATTCTGGATGGCTACGTATGTCGCGAGGGCATGTACGGGGTGGAGTTCGAATGACTGAGCCTCGCCCACGCCCGCCCGGCGAGGTACAACGTTGGCATACGTCGCCGCATGCGTCGTTGAACTGTCACGTACTTATCGTACGCACCCTGTTCGATGTACATACCCACGCTTGGTGCTCAACGCACTCTAGTCACCCGCACGTCCCCGTGTTCTTGTGCGCGCTGCACGCCATTTTTACCGCCCCTACAGCCTCGGGCGTGCACCCATAGCAGCTGTATGTGACCTGTGAAGAAAAGAACGAGATACTACAACATGCATCTGCAGAACAGTTGCAGGAGAGTCGTTCGAGCATGCAGCAGACCTTGTTTCAGCGAAGAATCCGGATAGGACGGTCGTTGACTTTGCCCGGAGTCCCGGATCCTTGCCGCCTCCACGCTGTCACTTATGTCAATCATCGCCGTGCAGCAACGGTGCACGAGCGGTTCTAGCCCGCATGGCTTTTCCTCAGGCACGTTCTCATCCCCGTCCGCAGAGCCAGCGGCGGCCCAACGTCTTTCCTTGCTTCATTCAATGTACCAGTGTATAGGAAATTTCTGTAAGCTGGCTTCCGGTACTTCTGCAATGACGTGCGTACTTATTGGTTATGAGGGGCTTTTGCAGTATAAACATTGCGGCAGACAGTGGTACGTCATCTCCGAGAGGGAAACCTCGTGTCCTGCAGCTTGGCGACTACGCACGCGTACCGCCTGCAGCATAGCATCTGTCAAATGTGCGCTAGGCACAGGTGCATATCAGGAGCGTCCACTCAGAAACCACTGCACGCGTACGGAGCCCATTCCTCGTCTCTGTCTTGAGCCTATCTTGAACAAAGAATTTGCATATCTCAGAGCGACAGGAGAAGGCGAGTATGAAAATCATTTTCTGTGGGATGAAAGTGTTACTAATCTACAAGTATCCCTCGGGCGCAGAATGCCGCGCTTCTTGAACACTTGGACGGGCGAATTCGAGTGGCATCCCGATCCAAAAAAAGTCACCTACGCTATCCTGTCCCACGTTTGGCGTGATCCGAAGGATGGCGGCGAACAATCGTACCACGACGTCCTGAAGATCCAGGCAGCCGTGAAGAGAGGCCGGTTCAAATTGTCCCGAGCCCCTGACGCCTCACTCACCAAGTACCGTAAACGTGGGACGATCTTCGCCTACCCCGGCCTTTCAGACAAAATAAAGGGCTTCTGCAAGGTTGCGCGCAAGGCCGGTTTCCGTCTCGCATGGAACGACGCCTGCTGCATTGACAAGACCAGCAGTGCCGAGCTCTCTGAGGCCATAAACTCGATGTACGAGTGGTACAGACTTTCAGACATGTGCTATGTCTACCTCGCAGACGTTCCGGACGGAGATCGGCCTCAGGAGTTTGGCAGCAAATTCCAGGATAGCAGGTGGCACAGGCGTGGCTGGACCTTGCAGGAGCTCATCGCACCCGAGTGTCTCATCTTTCTGACGAAGACCTGGCGCTTCCTAGGATCGAAGATGGGGCTCGCTAGGACCTTGGAGAATCTCACTGGGATAAACCTCGATATTCTCACCCACCGGACTACGTTGGACTCAATCAGTGTGGCGGGGAGGATGTCGTGGGCGGCCAAGCGGTACACAACGCGCGTGGAGGATCGTGCGTACTCCTTGATGGGCATCTTCGACATCCACATGTCGCCGATCTACGGCGAGGGCGAGAATGCCTTCCTCCGTCTGCAAGAGGAGATCATCAGGACAATCCCTGATCAAAGCATATTCGTCTGGGGAGATCGCCGTACGACATGGACGGTCAGCCTGGACAACCCCCATGATAGATACAATCCTGGTCTGCTGGCAAGCTCTCCGTCACCCTTCGTGAATTCCAGGAATATCACTCTGATGACACCCTCCCATCTCGCGGCGACCCTGGGCCTCACAGCGCGGGAAACTGTCCCGCCCGTGCATTGCATCTTCACCGCGGAGGGCGTCCGCATGCAACTTCTTTGCTTCCTGCTTTCGGAAGTCCCACATGTTTTGGAGGCTTTCAGGGAAGTGTGGCTCGGGGATACGTGTGCAGAATGTAGGCGGCTGGGCGAAGTGGACACGCTGGCTCTTCTTCAGTGCCAGGATGAACACGGCCACCCCCTCGTGCTTCCTCTCTGCCGGTCTCGAGACGGATGCGGCCCGGGGTCATCCAGTCGCGAAATTCTCATTGGAACTCATTCAGGCCGATGCGCCACTCACAGTGGTCACAGTCCATACCGTGTCATCGGCGTGGCAAAGCAGAAGCTGGCGACGATCCTGGATCACATCCGTCCGGAAGTCATCGAGGTGTCCCTTCTCCACCACTGGTACTCGGAACCTCCGATCCCCAAGTCGCTCCAAAGGGGCTTCGCACGACGCTCTAATCTAGATCTCTGGTCTGAAGATCGCACCAAAAAGTGCCTCTTTACGATCGCGCCTCACAGCATCGACTCCCTGCGGGCACTAGGTTTCATCCCTTCTCCTTTGCACGTCAAACGTTCGGCACGCGAGACCAGCCTAAAAACCACGGTTGTACTCAATAGCAGCAACTCCTCCTTGCAACCCGCCATGTATACGTTCGAACTATGTCTTGTCCTCACGATGCTGAGCTACGACACCGCGAAAGCGTGCTTCTCGTTCAAGGTGTGAACTTTCACATTGTCATGAGTCGCCCAACACTGACTCCTTCCACTGCATCGCTACCAAGACTAATCGTGTCTTAAACGAGACCCGCGATAACGAGGATTGTGACGGCAGCCATGAGTGCACATTGCAATTAGGCGAAGTCCGTACTCGTACAATTGTCCACGCAGATTACAACGTCCTCTGGAACCGCTACTGCTCGACAAAGGGTACTTGGGCCACCACGGCGCGGCGCCTGCGCGTTGCACTCGAGTTTCCGTTCGCGAGTCCGCCGATTGAATCGAAGCGAAATGCGACTATCCTTTGGCTGTCCATCGAACTATCGGATGAGCACATCTACGCGCGTCCAATTGTCAACACTCCGGATGGTTCTTCGTCTGGATCCTGCAGAGACAGCACCTCGAACGACATGGCATGCGAGCACACCGATGCAGTGGCCCCATCCCCGCCCCACCATGGTGTCCCGGCAGAGGATGCAGAGGACGCACAATCAGCGATTCGGGCCAGAGTTGATGCGCTGTGGCTAGAGAGCGACGGACGCTCTACGGGCGCAAATGACCGGATTGTCCACTCGGCACTCCGCAAATGCAGGACATGGACCGGAATATGTCTGCGATGATCTCCCAGGTTGAAGTTCTTACCAGGTCCTCAGGTGTGCACTGTTCCCTTCCCTTTCTTATTGGCGTAACATTTAATACAGGCTGCGGACATCTGGCCACCGACGATCAACAGGAGACACAGTTGTAGTATGAGCTAGAACACGTATATAGTGGCGCGTCAAAAACCTATGATATGCATACCCGAGTGTTCAGTGTCCCCATCGGCAAAGCATGTGCGCTGCTCACCCTGGACTCCCTCACTCGAGTTGGTAACCTTTGTGTAAGTACAAGTGAGTACCCCATGACGGACCCGAGAATGCGCTTGATTTCCCACGACTGGACGCGCGCCCGAGAGTCGAACGACACAAATCCTGCAGGGGTGATATCTCCGCAAAGTCCAGCGTGTCCGAGGGGTACGATTAGGAAATGAGCGCATCGAAGACGTGCGAAACATTGGGCCTGTGTGTAGGCAGCGCCGGCTCATGGGTGTGCTACAGAGAGGGTTAGGAACAAGCGCTGCGCCTGTCGCGCCGTCCAGGACGACGTGATTGCATCTGGGTTCGGAGGCAAGAGGAATCAGCTCGTGCACTGTGCGGCTTTGACGATGTTACTAGGCACAGATATTGGGTCGCGGGTGGTGTGTATCGACCGTAGGTAAGGGCGGATCCGAGATCGATAGGAGAGGGAGTTGGAGAGCTGGGCTATGGTACCCGCGCGTGTGCGGGCGGGTTTGAGGCGTAGATGTCTACAGATTCCAAGGACCGCAATCGTGGCGCGTTGGCGGATCGGAAATCAGCGATGTCACCATCGTGTCGAGTTTCACGCTAGCAGCTCGAGCCCGAATGCGGCGGCGGAGAATGGAGGGCTGTAGTGCTAAAGTCGGCCGCTGAGCCGCATAATGCGGCGCAAGGGTCCCTCACGGGTATCGCGTCTTAGCCTCTGTATGTTGAGCACGTCACGTTTGTGGCTGAACTCGTCTTAGATACGCCCCGCGCTGCATGTGGTAGAGCGACCCGAGAGTTCCTATCGAGACGAAGTGGTCAATATTGTATTCCATCCTTAATAGCATACATCTACCATGCATCCCTGCACAACACACATACACGGGTCGCCGAGCGGACGAGCAGCAAGAGTACGTAGCTACGAGCATAGAGATAGCTCGGAGTTCTACGACACATCCTCAGGCCGCGTCGTACTAGAAAGAGATATAGCTATGGAGATATATGCACTTACCTGGAGGATGTCGAATATGTAAAGTGCTTGCGGCGTATTCTGAAGAGCGGCCAGCTCTCAAAAGGTGTCCATATCGGCGAGTGCAGCCTACAGAAAGTGCCGATCAGAACCGGCCCGTGAACCATTTCCGAGCATCCACAGCGCGCCAGAAGCATTGAAAGCGCATCGAAAGCGTAAGAATAGCAGATAACAGCACAACAGTGTAAGATGCAACCATACGAGCATTTGAAGGGCAGAGACAAACCGGATAGAGCACCTTCACAATTGCCTGGATAAGTTGTGCTTACCTGAACGCTGAGTCCAACACAGAGCCATGTTTATATTTAGCTATCCTGGTTCAGCCTCGACGTCCGCCATCTGTCGACAAACAGCACGACAGAGATGCGACGATACTGGTATATTGGCTGCGGGAGCTGTTGGCTCGAGTGAGACAAGGGGAGACAGCAGAAATATCCGAAGAGCGTAGTCCAAGTCGAACCGGAGACAGCGATAAAGTGAGCGCAGGAGAAGAGCAGAGTGAGTGAGTGAGTGAGTGAGTGAGTGAGTGAGTGAGTGAGTGAGGTGTATTTACACTCCCCGCTGCCGGCCGCATAATGTGACCCCACATTCCTGCTCTAAACTACCTCTCGGTCCATCCCGCGCCCACCCACATCTCACTCGGCGACTCTATCTGTTTCTCGGAGATATAGGGTCCCTGCGCATCACCCCGTGGATGACGAAACGCTTCGTGGGTGTGTTACCGGAGAGAACTACCTTGGATGACTTCACCTTCCGCGCCCTCTCACGCCGCTCTCAAGGAGACCCGCACGATCCGGCTAGGCACACGCGGAGGCCTGTACATGCACTTTGGCGTATCTGCGCTTCCCTGTCTCTGATCTCAACGTGCCGTATATTCGCTACGATGCGCCTGGCGTTCTCGAGGCCGTGTCTCTTCGATCTAGCCACGCGCGCGACACATCGATTTCTCCAAGTTTTACGCCCCTCTCGCCCGAAAACGTCTTCGAGTGAATGCTCACGCTGTTGGGAAAGTAGATTTCGCGTGCCACATTGCGTGGATACTCTCTTCCACGCCTCTTCGGAGGCCCCCGCACAATCGTGCGTGGTCCAGAGGAAGCTCACGACGAATTGCACGCTGCGGGCCGTTTTACCCTGTACCTCCCACCCTATACCTCCTGCCACGGCGGCAGATACATTCTAGAGTCTGAACCTGGTGGCATTCACGCGTACCCGCGTGCTCGCGACTGGAGTTTCTCATGGACGACAGCGGAATCGACATCTCGATACCCTTTCCGCGGCGGAGGACGCCCACTGTTGTTCGGAACATCATCGACCCTCCAGGATATGTCCTCAACCTGCGGCAGCACCATCCATCCTGACGTGTCCAGCGTGGCGTTCATCGATCCGCAAGCGTTCAATTTCGCGGATGTCCCCGCGTGCACGCGGACGGTGGTGCTGACTAGGACATTCGTCATGGATCTAAAAGCGAAGAGGGCGTCTGGAGAGGAGAAGTATGGGACGAAATGACAGTGTTGTATTGTAGAGGATCCCGCGAAATGTATGTACAGAAGTTTCAATGTTCAGTCGTCGGAGAGATGCGAATATCGTGTGCCTCCGAGCCCTCGGGCTTGTTCTCATCCCCACAATGCTGCTCTCCGCTCCCGCCCGCATTCCTGGAGGTATGTCGCGCACAGGTCAGCATACGCGATCCGGATTACACGCAGTGCGCTTGCACCTCGTGCGTCATTCCCACCGCAGCTGCGCTCGCAGGCGCGCGCACGCTGTAGTCATGAAGACCTGAGGGGAGATCCGCCGCTCAGGGCGCAGGGGAAGTACGTTCCTTTCGCGAACGTGCTGCACGCGGGGGCGCGCTTAAGCATACAGCGGAGCGTGCAGCTACGGATGCACTTCGAGAACACGGTTTTGACCAATCGCGGGATGTTCTGGTCGTGCGCGAGCGTGAGCGGCGACCACGTTGGTCCAGGTCCATGGGCGCTCGGTTATCTGGGAGGCGTTGAAAGGATGGGACTCGCCTAGGTTTCCTGATTGTGTAACATGCGTTGCCAGAGCCAATGCTGCGGCATGGACGAACTGCCACACGGCTGTGAGCGCGCGGCGGGCATCCCGAGCTCGACGATGTAGAGCAGATGCTGCGCCTCGGTACGCGGGTCGTCCGTGGCGGCGAGCGTGAGTGTGGGTGGCATAGTTCACCTTCTTCGAGGAGTTGCGAGGACATGTGTGTGTAGAGACGACCCGCGAGTTGGCAAAAGGTGGCGACGAGTGTGATGGAGAGAACTGGGAGCGAGGGACGCGCACCCATCGATGGGGTTCGAAGGCATGAGGAACCGGTTCTCAAAGAGCGCGGCGAGTAGGATATCGTAGGTGGGGTCGGGGGGAAGCTTGCGCGGCCTGTCGTGGACGAGTGCGCATCTGGAAGGGGGGACGGGGGAGCGAGTTCGAGCGGGGAAAGACAGCAGCTGTTAGAGTGTTCAGAGTTTCGCGTCGAGATCTACACCATGGATGCGCTTCGACATGTCATAGATGTCATCAGGTCGAGGCGCTATGGGAATAGTCTCAAAGGACGTTGTAAGCTTATGACCCGTTGGAGCCCCCATAGAACGGACTTACACAGAGCGCCGGGCAGACATTTCTTGTGAATATCGACGTTCAAGTAAGTGGGACCGGGAGGAAGCAGGATGTTGTAGAAAAAGCCACAGCGTCGCCTTGGCGTCTGTCAGGAATAAAGTCTGGCGTCGATTTCGACGCCGTAAAAGAGCTGCTACACTCCAAAATCGGCCTTGTAGAGTGCGGCGGGCTGATCGTGATTGCCGCGCATGTAGCGGAGTGAAGGAAGCCTCGAGGACGCAGCATTCAGTGAGGTAAGTCGAGTTGCTCTCGAAGTGTGCGGGGAGTAAATGATGCTGCGGTGGCGGAATGATTGGAGCTTGGGAGGTATAGGCGAGAGTCTGTGGTCTCCATGGGCAAAAGGCTCCCTAGAACGGACCGTCTGAGGTTTCGTTTCGGACCACAGATCAGTCCGCCGAACGTCCACGGCTAGACTCGCATTAACGGAACATACCGCACTGCGTACGGTAGATAGGTTCTAATCAGACGAAGTAGTTAGGATCGTAATCTCATAATTGCGTGCACTGCGCCCACCGTGCATCCCTTGGCAAGACCATCGACGGAGTGATGGACCAGCGCAGGATCAGCGGACGCACGTTGATGAGCATCGCTACACGAGCGGCTCGGAGTTCAGTGCCACATTCTGTAGCAGCGTGAGGTTGTTACGTCAACAGATGTACTTACCTAGACGGCTCCCGACAAAGTACAGTGCCTCCATCGCTCATGAAGACCGGCGCATATCGATAGGTTATCCGCTTTGTCCAGAGGACGTGTGTCGCCTACGAAAAGATACTGGTCAGCACTCGATCTATAAGTCGGCACGAAGCCCGAGACGGAAGTATCCCAGCCAAGAGACCAGAGACACTCAAAGCGCGTGAATCGGCCGATCGCAGATCGCAGCGACAGATTGCGCTACATGAACAGTGGAATGGCAGACATGGGCTAGTGCGAGTGCTCTTATGATGTACTGGGCGTGTACATGGACCAGAAGCCTAGCTTTGCTTACCTGGACGCTAGGTCTGGCATAGACGTTGCCCGGGTCTCGACGCCTGCCAGCCGTCGCTTGCAGAATCATAAGACCTAAGAGCGCGGCTGTACGGAGAGGTCGGATACAGGAGGTCTATCATCGGATGGAATCACCCAAGCTGGGGCAGCAGGAAGAGCCAGGATAGCGTAGCTCAGCCAGAGACGCAGCGAACACAGGTGAGGGAGTGAGGGCAGGAGAAGAAGAGCAGAACTCCGAGTTGGCCGACCGCGTCGGGTGCGAGCGCCGATGACGTCACGCGCACATGGCGCGGCCAGACTCTGGCGCTAAGCCGACACGCCGCCGCGGCACTTGCGCCTGCACGACGTGTACATCGTTCTGTCTTTTGCCAGTCTATATATGCACAACCCGCTCCTATGATCTCTGTGTGCGACGTGATACTGCCTGTACCTTCTACCTTGCTTGGGACGCCAGCGTATATCCTGGGCAAGGCCATGACAAACCCTAGCTTGCCCTGCTCGACTGCGCCCGCCTATACGACGACTCTAGCATTGCAAGCTGTCTAATACCAACAGACTATTCAAGTTATCCCACCGAATTGATCATAACGCCAGAGAGAACCTTTTTTCCTGATGTTTAGTGTGAGTGATCATCCAAATTTGGTCGTTTGGCTGTTAAAGTACGCTCCCGTCTGACGAGGTCTGCTCTGCTCCCCTTCTGTCGTGGACTATCAGCAAACGCGGACACTCGGCTCTTCAACATGAGTAATGTGCGGTCTCGTACGAAGGAATCTCGATACGCGGCGTTGCGCAAGACAGCCATCCCTCCTCATCGTGACCGCGGCCTCACCACGTGGCATGTGCGTACGTCGACGATTGCAGCTATATCCCCTGCCACTTGACAGACACTCATCATTGCTATGACAGACGTATCTCATTAATGTGTGATTCTGTTTCTGGGATTTCCTCGGTGACAGCCGAGCCCTGACGATATACGAACATCGCCGGATTCATCCAGCAGCTCGTCGGGTTAGCTTGTCGCTAGTGAGCATGTCCAAATTGTGATCCCGCGGAATCGCTGCTTACCGTTGCGTATCTTGGATTGCACAGGCCACGTAGAGGACCATGCTCGACCACCCGCGCGCAATTGCCCGTGCAACTTCGGGGATTAGTCCTTCTCGTTGAAGCGGCGTGTTTCCGACAGCGATCGTTGCTGAGAGACCAGGCGATGTTATGCGTGGCAAAAGCGGGATGAGCTGCACATCGCCCGAGCATGAGGGTACGTGTATAGGTCTTGTATGCCGCGCCGCAAAGCTGATGGTCCTCCTTGCCCAGCTTACTTCCGTTCAAGGGCGCTCTGACACGAATTCACTACCGTCTCGACATCGAAGCTCCCGCACCATCTCGGAGTACGCGGCGCCCTCCCCATACAACGTGTCGAGCTAGCTGCAACAGGCGAACCAGGACTCCCGCACGGAGATAGCGATGGAACATGGAGACTTCGGGGAAGGGTACGCGCGCAGTTCGTCTTGCGATACGCCTCCAGCTAAACATTCAGGGTTGGATGTCAGAATCAAACCGGAGACGTACGTGCATGACCTTCGAAGTTCCGAGTTCCGACGACGCGATCTCGACGCGGTGGGGTCGGCGTCTGGGACGCTGGCTTAAGGTTTCGCGCGGACTGCCCGCAACTTGCAAGGATTGTCGTTCTCGTTTGACTCTCAATGATACTACCCTCGACATCGAGCTCGCGCATAGGCTAGTTAGTGCCTTCTACTCACTATCATCCCACGACGTCGGCGAGGACTAGCCCCGGAGCTCCAATGTGCGATGACATCAGGACTCCGCAACGCACATTCCGCAGACACACGCTGTGGTGAACACGATGGTGAATATCAAATCCTGGAGGACGTATAACATCGCCATCGCGAGACATCTCAGGCTACTTATCCTCAACATTCGTCCGCGAAGCCTCAGCTTACGCCGCGATTCAGAACCAACTTGCATGCTCCGTACACCCCCTTGGGACTTCTACGCTCTGGGTTGGATGTCCTTTTGCGATACGATCAGTCTCTACGACTCCGAGCATGGACAGTACCACGACGAGGAAGCCCTGACCCGGATGAAGTCTGTTTTATGCGTTTTTTTTCACCGATACGCGCAGTCTCTGACAGTGTCACAGTCTGCACCCGTATGCGCCCTACCACTACCGAAAACCGCTGGATTGGGCGACCACATCGTGACGGCTGACCGTACTGGGCGTGGAGACCTTGGGCGAGGTCAGTTCCACGTAACCCCGAGTCTACCACGCGATCAATGGTTTCAGGAGCTACATTGGCGCTGTTCCGCTCAAAAAATCGATTTGAAGGCAGCACATCGTCCGGGATCAGCACTGAACTACTATTTCCTGCGCTCGAACGCCGTGTTCCGTTGAATCACATCTCAAGGTGAGTCGCGCGTACACTTCTTTATTTCATCGCTTGATCCCGTATCTCCCAGATTGACTTCCCTTTACCTGATCCGGTTCACCTCACGATCGCGCCTGCGCTCGCATGCGCCGAGATCGTCGCCTCCGTCCTCTCCGCGGAGGGAGGCTGGTTGTTGGTCTTGAGCTTCCTCTGCGTCTTGCCTTGCATCCTCGAGCATTCTCTTCGCTCGGTCCATTCGCTCTCCGTTGAGGGGATTTGTGTAATCCCGCAGCGAATGCGCTGAGGGCCATTCCCCATCGTTCGTTCCGATATTTGGTTTACTCTCAACATCGCCCTTGGCGTCTGGAGGATTCGCACACAAACTGTCCTCTCAATTCGGCCCCACGCATCGCACATGTACTTCGGAGCTTTGTTGGCACGACACAGTCGATGAGTGCAAACTCGTGGCATGCGTAGCCGTCGCAAGCTGTGAGCACCCAGGCAGGCCGACTCGGAGGTCATGTTAACTTTCAGCCGCCCCTCCGCTTCACACCCCAGAGTATAACCGTCGCGTCACGGAGTAGATCATCCACTGGTACAAACTGCGTTCAAAATCGGATACGGCGTGCTCATCGTTCTTGCGGAGACTACATCAATATATACAGGGTACTCGAGCGAGAGCACAACGAGCTGCTGTGATTTTATAAAATGCTATCTAGGGCGATATTCGAATCTTTACGAGGCTGGGAATCCAATGAAATGAGCGGCTCATGATAGCACGGGACGTGGGAATAGTGATACATACCTTGGGATGGGGAAAGAGCGTTGAGTCTGTTGAGAATCTCCGTGATCTGCGCGCGCAAAACAGACGTTTCCGCCGCGTTCTTCGCTTCCAGGTTCGCGATCTGCGCGCGCATTGCAGATGTTTCGGCCCGCAGAGAGTCATTTTCCTGTCGTAACCCGTCGAAAGTGTCACGACCCGCGCCAGATGTATTCGCGTGTCCAGCGGGTGCGAGGGCGGCGTGAGTACTAGTCAGTACGGAGGGAGGGTTTCCGGAGGACGACTGCAGCTGGCTCTCCCAAGATTGAGGTGCGCCACGCCTGCGAACATCGCCAAGCCATTCGGTGAGCGCGGCGAAGCTTGGAAGCGTCGTAGCTACAGAATGGACGGCTCCATGATCATCATCTTTGCGGGATCGAGTTATGTTGTTCTGTAAAGAAGAACCATCAGTACTCCTGACAAACGGTGGGGGGTACACTAAAAGAGACAGTCCCACCGCATCCGGCTCAGATACGTTCTCGCCTCCATCTCCAGTGCTTCCACTCCTTGTACAATCCGCAGCTGTGCTCCGACCGTCTGCACTGGTCCTATGGTCAGGGCCGTCGCCAGAGTGACCCAGCTTCAAGATAGGAAGATGCAGATCCAAGGGTCCATGGGTAGACGCGCCGTCCGCCAAGGGACTGTCCGTCCCGGGAGAGCCATGACAAATCCTCTTCGTCTTATCTCTTCCCTGGGACTCCGCACCAATGCTCGCATCGAGTCGCCGCTTTTTACTGATCCCTGGCTTTGCGTGTACATCCGAGGGGCCTGCTTGTGCGCGGCAGGGTATAGCGATGGCTGATACGGAATCCGAGTGGTCTGCACGTTCCGGAGAGGATCTCCCAGCTACCTACATAGAGCACCATGTCAGTTTACCGAGAACAGGGACGTGATCCAAAACATGAGTGGCTTTGAGATATACACACCATAGCTCCAGGCTCTAGGGGTGGAGGCGTGACAGTGATCCGGTCGTGGTTGGCGGATGATACCAGATTGTCGTCGCAGTGCTTGTGTTTAATCTCTGGACATGCGTGATGCAATTGATCAAACAGAGGAAATCAAGAAAGGCAAAGAATAATGAAGAACGATTGCCTACTTTGTGTGCTCGCGGAAGAATCGAGCCCTGCGAGCATCGCATACATCGTCTGGTCCATGATCTCCATTTGCGATAACCTTTGTGGTCGCCGATCAGTAATCAGCAATCGCAGAGCGCCTTTCTCCTGCCGCAAGGTCTCAACGCTCTCCAGAGTGGCATATCGTGTGTCTCCATTGCCGACGGGGATTGGGAGGCGGGTCGAATCGAAGGATAGGACATCCCTATTGTTATCGTTCGAAGTCTCCGAGTCCGAGTCGCGTTCACAGACGTCGGTGTCAGTCTGTTCCGACGAGGGACTGTCCACCCCGCTCTTTGTATGTAGTACATATGGAAGCTCCTCCGATATGTCAATGGATAACCAGAGGTACGAGGGATGCCGATCGACTGCATGGCGACCCGCGTTGAAGGTATGTTGCAACGCAATTCGTAGGAGCCGAGCCGAGCCGTCCCACATTTCCTCTGACAGGACTGTGTACTCGGTCTGAACGATTTTGCGCTTCAACATGTCTGTGTTATCAAGAGGGATAATTATACGGCTATCGTTGTTGCTGTCCAAGTCGAGGATTCCGTCCGAGATGTGAGGAGTGTCGACGACGGCATGGTGCGAGCCGCCGCTAGCAGAGGCCCCGATGAAGGACTGTCTAGGGCCCGAGCCGATAACGCCTACTCTCTCGACAGAGAAGCAAGCCTTCGGTTTTTCACCGTCCTTGGATTCCCGGAGGGAAAGTCGCAATGCAATGGCATCTGTGGTTCCCGCACGGCCATTACTGGGGAATGCAAGCGTCGTCTCCAGGATGCTCTCTTGACACAGGGCCAAGCGTGTGACCTTCATAGGGGAAGGGACGATGCCTAGTGTCCGGAGCGCGTCCATGCTGTGAGGAGAGATCTGGCAGACGGTGTCTTTGAGATAGTCGTAGAAATCCGATGTGAGCATATGCAGCAATGTGAAGTCCCGTTGGAGCGACTTCGGGACCGAGGGATGCGAGTAGTGGCGGAGGAGTGTCACGTCTTCCACCTTCGGCTTGACGTGTTTCAGAAGTTTCATCAACTCTCTAAGATCTATACGGACAGCACGATAGGACAACGAGGCGGAGCGGCAGACCTCGGAGCGCATGTAGCCTCCGATATGAAAGGCGTCATGGTAGCTTCCGCCCGCTTCCCGGCGAGACCGACACAGGGGGAGTCCAAGGATTGATATTGTACCCGTTTCACGACGCTCCTGGCACTTCAAAAGGGCCAGTGCGTCCAAGTCGTCCAGTGGTCTGCACTCGTCACGTGTCTTCAAAAAGGTTAGCGGCTCATGAAAGGCCTTTTTGATGCCTGGCACTGGGGAGAGGGGTAGGCAAACCAGGCGCATATTGACGCCTTCCGGAGTGAAGATGCAATGCACGGGCGGGATTTGGCTTTCTGGCATGTGGAGTGCATGCGCAAGAAATGAGGAAGCGCTAGGAGCCATATTGGAATATCCAGAGAAGGTGTCCGGAGAGTTCGCGAGTAGGCCATAACGACCACCAAGAGTCGACGCTGATGGTGCGACCATGAGCCACACATGCTCGTCTGAGAGCTTGAGAGTGCATCTTCTTCCCCAGGCGAAGATGCTTTGATCGGGTATAGTCCTAATGATTTCCTCCTGGAGACGGAGGAATGCGTTCTCGCCCTCGCCGTAGATGGGGGACATGTGGAGGCCAAAGATGCCAAGAAGGGAGTATGCACGGTCTTCGACGCGCGTCGTGTCTCGATCAGCAGCCCATGACATCCTCCGCGCGACGCTGACCGAATCCAGCGGAGCTCCTCCTACGAGGATGTCAAAGTCGACTCCAGTGATCTCCACCAGAGACTTCGCAAGGCTCATCTTCGTGCCTAGAACGCTCCAGGTCTTCGTGAGAAAGACAATACGCTCCGGAGCGATGAGCTCCTGAAGCGTCCAGCCGCGACGGTGCCATTTGCTCCTCCGGAACCCTTGAGGTCCACCGGGGTGGTCAATGACATCTGCGAGATAGACATAGCACATGTCCGAGAGTCTATACAACTCGTACATCGAGTTGATCGCCTCGGAGAGCTCGGCGCTGCTTGACTTGTCGATGCAGCACGCATCGTTCCACGCGAGCCAGAACCCGGCGTCGCGCGCGACCCTGCAAAAATGCCTGATCTTTCTTGAGAGCCCCTGATGAGCAAAGATAGTACCGTCTTCAGCGCTCCTGCTATTCTCGAGCTCGACCGACGCGAATGGAGCCCAGGAGGTAAGGTTTGGCGTATTTTCGAATTCATTCCCATCAGAGACTGCGAGGAGTGCAGAGCGGACCCGGCAATCTTCTTCCACCTCTTGCTGGATGCGCCGGACGTCGTTGTACGACTGCTCGCCGCCCTTTCCCGGTTCGCGCCAGACGTGGGATAGGATAGCGTAGGTAACCTTCTTCGGATCGGGGTGCCACTCGAACTCGCCCGTCCAAGTGTTCAAGAAGCGCGGCATCCTATGAAGAGCATAAGCATGCTGTACTGATCGTGCGACGAACACTTCGCATACTCACCTCGTTGGGCTACACAGATGCAAGCAGAAGAAGTTCCAGAGGGATTGAAAACAGAGAGAGGGGGGGAAGGGCTGACAGCGTGCCCGATACGCGTACAAGGGATTCTGAGAGCGCGCCCCCCGTCCTTATACTGCTCGCACCGCCATGCCCATATTGCACCCGAGGCTAATGGAAGCGGCTTCAAGGAAGAGGGGAAGACCTTCTCGTCTACATGGTTCTGTCATCGCGGGGCTGCGCAGGCGTCTCCCCAAGAAGCACGCCGCCTGATATTCGACTGGCGAAACCGGGATGCCAATATCGGACAATGTTGGAAGGAGGGCTGTATGAAGCTGCATGCGTAAGAACACGGCGTGAACGGCTCAGGAGACTCCGTCTCGCGACCGACGATGTTGCAACGCGGACAAGTACTGGCATCTGCGCTGCTGTGCGTTCTTCCCATGCTGTGGTCAGCGTGAACGCCTATGTGGTCCGACTATCATGCGCCACCACATCCGATGCATGGATGCACACGAGGAAGGTATACACAGGATACTGCATAGCAGCTGGACACGTACCTGTTACGAGTACGCAAGAAGAAGGGTGTACCAGTCCACCGTCTTCGTATGCGGCCACGCCCATTCCCGGGAACGCAGTGCACTATCTGCTTCTGTGGGTCGGCTATGCTGCGCCGCCCTCCGCAGACGCGGAGGCCCTCGAAGAGGGCAGGCGCTCCGCGAGCATACATATAGCGGGTGGTCGGGAGGTATCGCACCGCGAGATCGTAACAAGCGAGGGAAATCGACTGCTCGCACGAGATCGCACGAAAAAACAGTGTGCCATTTATTTGTTATCCGCGCCCGGAGCGCCGTACAGTGGTCGTATATGAATGTCACGAGCGAGCAGACAGGTACTCACCTCGTGGAGCCCAGAAAGTACCAACCTACTCTGCAATCGCTGGACGTCGATCCCATACTAATGCTCGTCCTCGGCGGCGAGCCGGTCTCGCCCTCTTCACCGCACGCAAGCGGGAGTCTGCGGTATTTGCGACGTCTGCGAAGCCGGTCTTGGACAACGAGTGTTCATTGGAGAATCTGCAAATAAGGATGGCCTCAGCGACGCGATGAGGCCATCCGAAACCCGCAGA
The DNA here is from genome assembly GCF_000271585.1 of Trametes versicolor FP-101664 SS1. Lineage (NCBI taxonomy): Eukaryota > Fungi > Basidiomycota > Agaricomycetes > Polyporales > Polyporaceae > Trametes > Trametes versicolor. The sequence continues at coordinate 229,932 of NW_007360335.1, forward strand.
AGCTTACGACTATTGATACACTATGTACGCGAGTGCCGTAGATACTGCTCACCGGTACCGGAGTACTCATATCGAGTATCCAACGTTCGCGCGGCCGTATACGACACAGCAGGCTGGCGATAGTGCACCCCGCGCAGAGGCTGTAACGCGTGCCAGGAATCACACCTTCCCTTCGTCGTAAGGCTCGCACAGGTGTTCGTGTGTCCCACGCCGATGGCGTTGGAAAAGGTGCCCGCGCAGTCGTCGGACCTGGTTGCAGGCGAGTATGCTCGGTTGAAAGACGCCGTAACGTGGTCAGTGGCGATGACAAACTTGGACAAGGGAAATAAACCTAGCCGTAGCTGGCCTTCGCGGTCGTCGTACGATATCTTTTGCGAAAAGAGGTGGTACGAGAGCTGTCCGATGCGCCGTTTACAATCCGCTCAGGGCTGTTGATGGTATTGTCTATGATCAGGGTTAGCACGCGCTACGAAAAGGTAGGGACTTATGTCAGAATACACGTACGCCTACGAAACAGTTCTTGGTAACATCGCTTTCGAGTGCTTGACTTCGCGCTCGTATCGCTATTCTGCCATCTTAAACGACTACTGCTTGTACATAGAGAGATGAGTTTTGACGGGGCGACGAAATACTCGCCATCAAGCGCGGACGTACGCGAGATGCGAGCGGTCTCCAGCACACAGGTTGCGTAGCATTGGCCTATCCGCGCCGTACAAGCACGAGAGATGGCTTTCGGGAAGCAGGCCGCGGCGCCAAGATCTTGGCGGACGTCCTGTGAGATGAACCGAAAGTAAGCATTTGTCTGCTCCTCAGGCATGCTCCCTTGAAGGACACGGGACGAAACGCCTGTGGAGTCACCTCTTTCTCGTAGGCAGTTCCAGCCCTGTATACATACACCACCCGTCCGAGATACTATGCATTACGCGCCCGAATGCGTAAGCTTGGTGGGAGGAACGTACTCACGAGTTGCGGGACGCGACAAAGCGGCACGACGTACGCTATAGGCCACAGAAAAGCCTGCACCGACGGGAGAAACGAGAAAGAGCTCGTACACACCTGTGAAGGCCCTGGAGAGAGCGACACAAGTCGAGCTACCGATCCAGGCCACACGCGCGAGGTGGTCACCACGCTATCATGTACCATTCAAGATGCTCTCTCGCATTGCGCCAAGGACGCCCAGGGCGTCGCGAGCCACTACCAGAGAAATCCGACGATTCGGCGACGAAGCCGGTAGTGGACATACGCAAGTCCTGAAAGCGAGGTGATATGCGTGCATCCGATACAGGAGGGATAGGGAGGCTTTTTCAAGCCGAGAGCGAGGATCTAGCGTACTTACCCATGTTCCAGTATGTCTTAGGCCTCGGGAGGATCTCATGTGTTTGCCGCATTGAGTTTTTGCAATAATCAGAGCCCCAGGGTGCAAGAAAGACCGCAGAAAAGAAGAAAGAGAGCAGCAGGGAAAGAGCACAGAAGCGGGGAATTCGTCGTTGCCAGATGGTCGTCGAGGAGAAAGAAGAAATTGCACGAAGCGCCCAGCGTTGTTGCCTGGACGAGCAGCGATGACGTCATTTTTGGCGCCTAAATAATGCGCATACCTCTCCCAAGTGCGCATGCGTGCCCTCGCCGGCTATTCTCCTTCTGCTCTCACTCACTCGTCTACGCTGTCGACTTACTGCTCTATATCTGCAGTCTAGGGCGTATATAATCAAGGTCTTCTACTCATCTCGCAGTGTGAGCCGGCGGTCACCGTACCGAATCGGGAGGACGCGTCTCCTCGCTGCTGGCAGGAATTCCAGACGGACAACCCAGACGGACAACGTGGGGAAGAAAGGCATACAGTGGGTACCGTGCTCCTGCCGCATGAATTAGACATAGCTGATTCAGGATACACATTGCTGATGCCGGGTGCTTTAAATCCGGACGCCATATACAATCCCCTACAGACAGACATCTCACACGAACGTCTGTGTACGACAGCTGTGGTACAGCTCTTCGTCCTGACCTCCTCCCTCTTGCGCATCGCCTTCTCTAGCGCACATAATATCTCTGCGGGCTGGAAACTTGGCCAACAGCAGAGACTGATGTCGCCGATGACCATTCTCCCCACAAACCGTCCCTTGCACACACGTTCCATCGCGCCACGGAAGATGCCTCGCCAACGGCTGTCCCCGTCGCCTCACGCTTTCAACGGATGGGTTTAAAGCTCAGGGAGGCGGTAGCGTCCAACGTCGAGTCGCCACGGTGGAACCCCGCATTCCGCTTATTGATCACAGACGAGAACTTCGACGAGTACATCGTCCGTGAGCCGCTCACGCCCGGTGAAGAAGCAAAACGCGTTTGGTTCCTGATCATTTAAGTAGGCCTTCTGAGATGCACATTAGGTTGGAATTGAGGACTGATTGAGCGGTGTACGACAGATCGATGCCAGCGGGCCAAAAGAGCGCGATCTCGAACCTCGTGGACCGAAGCGTCGACGAGGCGTACGCCGAAACCCTCGCCGCCGGCGACCCCCTGCACGTATAATGGGGCCACATTGACTACACCAACACTACCTCCCTCACCGCGAAGCGATACATCTGATCCTACGTCACAGCGCTGTCCGCCATCCGTCCTCTCGCAGAAACTGAGGCCCGCGGATCTGCAGAAGGCCGTAGCGGGGAGACGCTACGGTTCTATAAAGCAGATCGCGGGCGCGCCACGCCCGGGCCGCTCCGCGAGCTGCTCACCGGGGAGCTCTAGCGCTACACCGAGCCATTGCAGACCGACTTCGCACCTGGGGGATCTCGATACGTTGCCTCAGCCTCCCTCGCATTCCATGACCTTTCTCTGGGTACCTCCGCATGCAGGGAGTGTATCCTGCACTCTTGTGATATTGGGCGGATGCACACGCCCAATTACGCAAACCGCCTTCCGCACTGAACGCTCCCGGTCGGACCCAACATGATTGCGAACTTCGTCATGCGCACGCGGCCGCCCGTCCCGTCGACTACTGCGACAATGAAGCACAAGCTACAGCCAACCTACGCCAGCGGCACGGCGGAGAGCACCTGAGCGGTGGCGGCCAGCAAGGCGCTCTTTGGCAGGATGGCAACAACAACGGCAACGGCGAGCTCGAGCAGGAGGGGTGACTACGACTATGATGAAAGAGCCTGTGAAGACGTCGGCGGTGCGCAAGTTGAAATGGTGATCAGGCGATGGGGGTGTGCCACCTATCGAGGTCTCCATGAGGTACGTCTTGATCGCTGTCGAGCATGGTTTATGTGGTAAACCAGGATGCGGTTACCCAGCGCACGTACTAGTCCTGTCGTTGACATAGTTATATTGGTGCCACCCATGCTTACAATTACTCGCAGCCCGAACGATTTTTGAAGCTCGCTGACTTCACCTCGGCTCCCCATTGCCCACGAAATGCGCGCGCAGGGCCGCGTTTGACATCCCTGAGAGCGTGGCTTAAAACTCGATATGCGTAGCCGTTGCAAGTTGTGAGCACCCAGCGCAATTGATTACGTCGAATCCACGGGTAGACTCGCACTGGCACAGTATACGACCGCACTGTGTACGGTCGAGCGACAGGAGAGGATCTGTTAAAACAAATTGTATCCTTCCACTCCTGCATACGCTTTCCACGCTGCATCCCTTCGGAAAACCATCAACGACGGGATGACGACGCGGAAAACGAGCGGATGTATTTGACGAACATTGTGCACAGGCGCTCCACGAGCAGCTCGGAGTTCCACGCCACAATCCCATACCGCGTGTAACAGACCTCTGCGTTAACAAAGTGGCTCACCTAGATTATTCCTATCAGGTACAAAGCTTCCGTCGCATCTCGAAGTCCGCCACATATTGAGGACATCCGAATCGGTCAGAGGGCGAAGGAAGGGTGTAACCTATAAGGATATACCAGTCAGCACTCGATCTGTAAGCCATCTCTGAGCCCGAGCCAGAAGCATCGATACGAAGTAACCACAGTGCGCCAGAAACAGTCGAATCGCATAGGGACGGTCGCAGATAAGTCATGACTGCAGGACGAAAGATCGCGGGGAACATAAACAGACATAGCGCAAAGATTTGCCGGCGAAGCTTCCAAAATCATCCACTGGCCAGACGTGTACATGGATCAGAAGCCGAATTTTGCTTACCTGAACGCCAAATCGAACACATGGCTGTTGCCCGAGTGTCGACGCCTCCTGAGCCTCGACGCCGTCGCTCGACAGAACCATAAGGATGCGACGGTATTGTATGTCGGATATAGGAGGTCTAGGGTCTAATTGCCCAATTGAGAAAACAGGAAGAGCCAGCCAAGCGTAGTCCAGGCAGAGACGCAGCGACTGCAAGCGAGGGAGTGAGTGCAGGAGAAGGACAGATCTCCGAGTTGGCCGACCGCGTCGGGTGGGAGCGCCGATGACGTCATGCGCACATAGCAGGGCCAGACTCTGGCGCTGAGCCGACGCGCTGCCAGCCTCTCTCGCCGCCGCACAGCGCCGCACTCGCTCCTGCTCGACACATCGTTCTCCCCCTTGCGCACCTGCAGCAGTCTATGTTCAAGAGCTGGACCCCACGACATCTTCTTTTAACTCTAGACACGCCCGAGCACGGTTGTCCATTGAATGCATGTGGCGTCCGTACAAGACAGGACTCCCCAGGATAGCTACACCAGATATTGTCCGCGCAAGTGAGTTCACTACCATCTTGATTGCCGAGTTCTCGCGATCTCATAACTCACGGCGCCCTTCCCGCACACCGCGTCAAAACGCTGCTTCACCAGATCGGGGATGCGCCCACGGAGATGACGATGGTATTTTGAGACTCGGTCGGATCTAGGGTACGTGTGCAGTCCGTTCCGCGATGCGCCTCCCGCTCAACATTTCGGTGTGGACTTTAGCGTACCGTCTGCACAGGTGTCGTCTCGTAGCCCACCCCACCGTCGCACAAGATGACGTCTAGTCGCCGCGTCGCGTGGAACCCTTATCTTCCGCCGATGCGGTGATACACAGAACATCCAGAGCGACTGGGTGAACCGTGCTGTTGGTTACGCGGGAGTATTCTCGCAACTCTCGCACGAGAGCGTAGCCACGGCCCAAACCTATTCTTCGACTATCTCGTATCTTTGATCAGCAGCGATGTATCCCGCAAGAACTCTGTCTATGCTCGCTTGGCCTGCCTCAAACGCCGACCTCACCCTCGTCGAAGGACCCCTCGCACCACACCGCCTTCTCAGCCCCGGATATCCGGTCCTCGCTACATTCGGCTTCATCATGGCTCTCCATATCCCTTTCGTGTCGTCGCGGGATGCCCTATACCTGCCACGAGTTGTGCCATCTGATTGCGCGGGGTCTTCCCTCGCTGTAGGAACGCGTCCATATGTTGCCGCTTCCCATCTCTGTCCTGGGTCGCTCCATCTTCGTTTACGGTCCCTTTTCCCCTGCCACGGCTTGTCTAAGTTTCTTAGGGTAAGAGTGGGCAAGGATCGCGAGCGTGCACGACGCTATGGCTCGCGCGTGAGCAGTCTGGAGCAAAGAGAATTTGGTCTCTTTCTCCTTCATCTACGGTATGTCGATACTTTGCGTGTACATCCTATCGCTCTGCTGATCAAGCTGTAGGTCACAGAATCTGCCTCTTCCGCAGGGGAGGGAAAGCTTTGTCGTTACATCAAATACATCAGATTCCATGTTCACAATCAGGTCGAATACTCTCTGCGCGAAGCCAAACGGAAACATACGGGGTGATCGTCCAGATACCAAGAACTCCATTTCTATTCAGCGCTGGCAGCTTTACGAGTAACATAATCAGCGAACAGTCGGGTGTACAGTATACAAACGGCAGGATTACGCACCAGGAGGCACGGTCAACGCGTCGAGTCGAGTGAACATAGCGTCCATCCACGATGCCAGGACCGAGTTCTGCGACGAGACGGCGGCCAACTCAGACCACAACTTGCCATTCTTTTTCTTCAGCTGCTCTATCTCCGCTCGGATGGTGGCGTTCTCGCGTCTACTTGGAGAATCGTCGCAGTCAAGCCCATGAACGAGTCCATTTGACGTTCTTCCCGACCATCGACGGCTCCGGGAGCGAGTGCTGCAGCAGGTCTACACGTTCCAGGGGAGAGGGTGGAGACAGCACCAAAAGACGATCGCGGATAAGAGGTTTTCTCAAAACTGAGCCATAAACCCACCGAGTGAGCCAGCCGTGATAGAAAACTCGAGTGATATCAGTGCGTACCTTGTGATGCGTCAGGGTGTCAAGCCTATTAGAGATTTCTGACATCCGCAATGCCAAGTTCGCATTATTTGTTTCCAGGTCTGCGATCCGGGCGTTCAGAGCGACGTTCTCGCGTCGTAGCGTCTCAATGGTTTCCTGACTCGCGTCCGGTATATTGGCATTTTCAGAGAGAGAGTGTGTGAGGGGAGTGGTCGGTGCGGAAGGAAGGTGTCTGGACGGCGACTGCTGTGTTCCCAAATCCTCGGGGGAATCACTCCGGCGTATATCATGGAGCCATTTGACGAGCCCTGGGAATCCCGGCAGTGTAGCACCTGCGTGGTTGGCGGCGCTCTGTTCATTAATCTGCCTGTTGGGAGGGATGGTCTCCTGTAGATGGTTATATTAGCACTTGCAGGACACAGCAGGTAGCATCTGAGCCCGTGCTCACCGCCTCCGGTCGGGAAATGATCGCGAGTTCCTCTCCTGCGCTTCTGCTCCAAGCCCGGTCCTCGGTGGCGCTCTGATCGTCTGAGTATGTCCCGTGTCCGTCGATGTTTCCCATTTGGGCTACCCCCGAGTGAGAGGGGCTCGGGTCCAATCGTCCATGAGACAAAACTGGCGGCGTGCTTAAGAGCCAATCACTGTACTCCTGGGGAGAGGAGAGGCGAGCCCGCTGAGAGCGATCACTTCCCAATGACTTCGCATCCAGGTCCAAGCTGGCTTGACGTCGCCGCTTTTCACTGAGACGTGAATGGGTGGAAGTCCCCGAATGCCTGACTTGATCCGAGTCCGGTGAAGTGGTGGTCGCTGCGGAAGATGAACTGTGAGGACGCTCTGAGGACACCGCAGTCATCTATGCACAAACGCACGTCAGAGCCGCTCATCGGACACGATGAAGCAAGAGAAGACTCCGGTTGTAGCCGGGACGCGCTTACTGTAGCTCCTTTTGCGGTCAAGGAGGGGGTGAAATTCTCGTCCTCGTCCTCACAGGAGTTATACGAAATGTCTTCGCTGCCGACTCCATCAATCCTTTGTGGCGAGGACCGGTCCGAAACGCTCTTGTAAGGGAGCGTGCATTCGAAGCTGTCCGACATATCGATAGACATCCAGAGGTCTGTGATGTATGGACCGACCGTACTCGCGAAAGGAAATTGCAGCGCAACCCGTATGGTCCGAGCCATGCAGATCGCTGATTGCGGCCTAAGGTTCCATTGACCGTCTATGTTGACAATGTGCTCGGTGTGGGCAATTGTATGGCTGGCGGGTTTGCCCTTTGAGTCGTATTGAAAGGTGTGAGCGTCACAGTACGTTTGGTTTGGGACCTCTTTCAGCACTTGAACAGCATAGCGGCGTGGGTCGTCAGGGGAGGCGGTGGTGTAAATGGAGGGAGTGGGCCAAGGACAGTGTGACCCGATGGATCGCACACCCTTGATGGAGAAGTATGCCGTCGCGCTGCTCGGGTCCAGATAAGTTCCTCCGTGCTGGAAGCGCGTCAGCAGTATAGAAAGCTCGATGGTGCGCGGGGTGTGTTCATGGTTCTCGTTCCAGGATGTCAGCGTGGTCTCCATGATGATGGTCCCCGGTTCTTCTTCCTCGGGGAATTTTTGCACCCGCAAAGTAGAAGTAGCAAAGCCGGACGCGCGGAGGGCTGAGATGCTGTGAGGAGCGATGGCGTAGACCGTCTCCGGATGTGTGAACCATTCGGAAGACTTCCATACGATACACGTTGGGAGGTTGGCGCTGAGGCAGAGTGATTTCGGGATCGGGGGCTGTGGGTGGTGGCGGAGGAGTGTCACTTCGAGTTCCGTCGGTTTTAGGGACTGTAGAACCTGTGCCAATGCCCGCTTGGCCAGTCCGATGGTGCGGTATAGATGATGATGACCATCGGTACATTGCACGTGGGTTCCGACGAAAAACCGGTTGCGTTTCTCGCCCTCTTCTCGAGGCCGGCACAGAGGGAGCGCGAGAAGATTGCCTTTTGAGTCGTGACACTGTAGGAGAATCAAAGTATCCAACTCCCCCAGCTGCATACACTCCGCGCAAGTATAGCCCCAGCGCGGCTCTCGAAATACCTCAAGAACATGGGGCGCTTCTGCGAGTGAGAGGCCAAGAGCCCGCATACGGATGCCTTCCGGAGTGAAGATACAATGCACTGGTGGAACGTCGCTCCTATCGAGGTCTAGCATCTCTGAAAAATATGATGGTGTGAGTTGGGTTACGTGGAGGGATCCCCATGTTCCGAAGGGCGACGTGGCGCTTGCGAGTGGGCCAGTCCCAGGCCAATTGACCACCGAGCGGCGACAGCGGTCATACAGAGAATCCATAGTATAGCTATCCCCCCAGACGAAGATACTTTGATCGGGGGTGGTTTTGAGAATTTCCTCCTGGAGACGGATGAACGCCTTCTCGCCTTCACCATAGATCGGTGGCATATGGATACCGAAGATGCCCATCAGGGAGTACGCGCGGTCTTCAACACGCGTCGTCGCTCGCTTGGCAGCCCATGACATCCTGCGCGCGACGCTGACCGAGTCCGGCCTAGCTCGTCCTACGAGGATATCGAAGTCGATCCCAGACGTCCGCGCGAGAGCTGACGCGAGGCTCATCTTCGTTCCGAGGAAGCACCAGGTCTGAGTCAGAAAGACGACGAACTCGGGAGCAATGAGCTCCTGCAGCGTCCAGCCACGAGTGTGCCAGCTGCTCCCCCGGAAGTCCGATCCCCTACGGGCTATGTCACCATCGGGGACGTCCGCGAGGTAGACGTAGCACATATCCGAGAGTCGGTACCACTCGTACATCGAGTTGATGGCCTCGGAGAGCTCGGCGCTGCTTGTCTTATCGATGCAACATGTGTCGTTCCATGCGAGACGGAAACCGGCCTCGCGCGCGACCCTGCAGAAGCCCTTGATCTTGTCCGAGAGCCTCGGGTGAGCGAAGATGGTTCGCTCTTCGTGGTATTCAGTAGGGGCGGATGATCGAGGTCCCCCCAGGTCTTCCCTCACGGATTTTTGGATCTCGCAGACATCTGAAAATGACTGCTCGGCGCCATCCTTTGGCTGGCGCCAAACATGGGATAGAATAGCGTAGGTGACTTGGCTCGGATCGACGACCCATACGAACTCGCCCGTCCACGTGTCCAAGAAGCGCGGCATGCTGCTGACAACCAGACCCTTCAGTAAGTAACAAGTAACGCGTATGCACATGGATGATCTCATGCTTACCTTAATCCTGTAGACCTGGTCTAACTAGGGGACCTGTTGTGCGTGTGTTAAGGGAGATGGGTGGAAGGGCTGACAGCGTGCCCGATACGCGTGCGAGGGACTCTGAGCGTGTGTCTTGAGTCCTTATATTGCCTTGCTGTGGGCGGATCCGGCCGGAAGATGATCACAGCAATGTTCCACGAGAAACGGGAAGGCCCTAAGGTTCTGTCGAACGCAATGCACCGTGCTCACGAGCGTCTCGCCCATTTGCATAACACCCCATTTGACTCAGTGAAATTGAGCAGCGACCATAAAGCGCCTAATTTTTTTCAGAACAGAACGTGTGCAGCTGCAGTCCAGTCCATTGCGGAAGGACGGTGATGATCACTTCAACGACATCATCCCTTGGCTCGGAATGCTACAAAACGGGGGGGCACCCGGCATCGCTTGTACTTTACGTTACACAGCCCTTGGTGAACGCAGACACCTATGTGGTACGACGCTGCACCGCCCCACAGCATGTAGAATATGATGAAGACGTTGAACTGGCCTCACAACAGCGAATGTGAGGGTGCGTGAAGCCTACACGCCACCTACCGCCTTTGACAGTAAGGCGTCAGGTATCAACCTACGGAAAGCAACTCTCGTGAGCTAACAGAGAGTCCGCCGCGGAAGAATCACACCATCAACGTCCATGTCGCAGTAGGTGCCAGATGTGGCTCGACGTCTGCTAGAACTCAAAGTTTCCGATTGTTTGCAAGTTACTCGGGCGGTGCGCGAACGTCCGTCGTCCGATGTGATTTGCATCGCAATATGTTCCTTCAAGCGGCGCAGAGGTTCAACGGCGGGGGAGCGGCGCTCGGCGATGCCTCGCACCGCATAGCCGCGCATCTGCGGAGACAATGAACATCGCCATGAGCCGAGAAGTGCGAGGAACGAACTGCAATTGCCTCGGACGTTCGCCACGGATCACACGCTTTTACTACGGGGAAGTACTGACCTGTCGATGGCGGCCCAGCCACGGAGGAGGCACTGCAAAATGAGGAGTCAGGTGCCACGCGTGTAGTGTTCGAGATAGTCAGATCGCACTTGCATAGCGCTCGTGGTAGACAGCGCGTAACAATTGGCGACGGAATGTTCGATAGGCACGCGCCTGAATTGCGGTGGGATGTGCGCTGGGCGCGAGGCGGGCGATGCACTGAGTCGGCCTCTTGCAGGTACTGGTCGACATCGGGGAACGAAGGGTTCGGCGTATTCGTGCACGTAGCGTCCATATTCAGACTATAGGTTCAGCGAGAGTCCTCGAAATGCGCTGTGGGTTTGGAGAATGCGCTCGATCGTCCACGACTGGATGCGCGTGCCCCGAGCCTTGATGATACGATGCGGACTCCCAGTGCGCAGCGTCCCCGCAATGATGAGTGCAGCCAAGGCTTAGATGGAGAACGTGTGCGTGGAGGGGATAGTCCACAACCGGATGAGTTGGGCAGAAGGTGCCGCGAAGAGAACCGGGAACAAGGGATGCGCTACCGGACGGGGTTGGAAGGCATATGCGACCAGCCCACGCAGTACTCGGCGCGTACGATAGCGCGCATTGAAACGGGGGGAGTGGGCACGGCTCTAGTACACGAAAGCTTGTCCTAGACAGAGGCTGGGAGGGAGCTTGAGAGCTGGGAGACGAGAGCCGCAGGGGTGTTCGAGATCTTGGCATCCACACTGGTACTGTACACGAGCTTAGATAGTCCAGAGACGCCATAGGGTCCGTCCGGTGAACGCCACAACCGACAGAGATTGGAGCCAGGGAGGAAACCCCTGTGGCGATCAAGTGTCGAGAGACCTTGAGCGAGTGCGCCGGTCGACTGCGTCGAACTTGAGAAGTGTAGGGCACGACACGACCGCTGAGTTGCACCCGTGGGCGAAAGAGCCCCTCGCAGGAGTCATCGGGTGTAGTTATTGTGGCTACGGTGCACTACTAAAGCTGAGGATGCAATGGTCATGACCGAGCTGGCCCAACTGATTACTGAACATACCACATTGCTTGCGATTGAGCCATCCGATATGACTTATCCGAACGAAGTCGTAAGTATTGTGCCCCTCATGAAGTTTGCGGCATCGCATGCCTCGCGGCGCATTTCTTTACATCACGCATCCATCAGTAGGACGATGAAAAGAATCACCAAGCGGACGATGGGGACTCGCACATAACAGGCACTGCATGAGCGGCTCGGAGTTCTGCGCTACGTTCTCAAATTGCGATGTACGAGAGGGTGTGGATGGTAGCGTAAGTACTTACCTGACAAATGCCTTGCAAGAAGCCTAAAATACCTCGTCGCATCGTGAAGAGCGACATGCTCTCGGAGGCTCTCCGAATCCGCCAGAGGCAGAAAGACAGGAGTGCAGCCTACAAGCGGGTAGGTCAGCACTCATTCGGTGAATTATCTTCGAGCCGCATCAGTGACAGAGCCACTGGTCAAGCACAGAGAGAGCCAGCGACGTCGGATGAGCATAGATTTAAAAGCTAAAAAGCAGACGGTCGCACTGAACTGCACAATAAGCAGTGCGCCCCGAGCACCCAAAGCGCAGACATCAACCGGACCGCACCCTTCATGTTTCACATGTAGCCGAGGCTGACTCGTGCTTACCTGGTACTAGTCAATGCTAAGCATAGCACTGGCCCATGATTAAGTATCCTGCCTGAGCCTGGACGTCCGCTCGCCGTCACCGGGGAGGACTATAGGGGTGCGAGAGCACTGAGATAGTGGCAGGCTGAAGTGTAGATCCTAGAGAACAGAGAAAAACAGCAGCATCAGGGAACGTGCAGTCCGATACTAAGCCAGAGGTATGCGTATGGGCGAGCGAGTGAGCGCAGGAGAAGAGTGGACTCCGAGGAGGCCGACCGCCAGGGCGGATGACGTGCACGTGGCAGGGCCGGACTTCGGCGCTAAGGTGACCTGCCTCTCCTCGCGACTCATCCGTCTCGCCATCGCAACTCCTAATTATTGACATACCGTTCTCTCTTGCCGCGCGATGCAGACCCAGGAAGCTGCGCAGGCGTATCGGACTTGTGATAAACCCCTCCCCCTCATCCATACTTCTTCGATATTCATTTCCACTTCAGAAATCTGCGGAGAACATCGTGAGCACGAGAATCACTTCGCGTGGACCGGACTGGTTGCTCACGAGTTTGTTTGATATTTCTGTAAGATGCCGCGCTTTTTGATGACTCTCCCTTCATCGACCCCTCAGGCCTCATCCCCTGATGCCCCGCTCCATGTCTCTGCCATCAACGCTTCTCGCGTCTCGAACGGCCTCCCCAATGTGGACGATCACAGCGAAAGTCGTATCTCCGTATTCAACCGCCTCGCTCACCGAAGGCGAACTATTGTCCATGCGGAGTACCTGGTCTACTCAGACGGCTACTGGGACAGGGATCCGCGCGCCTCTCCGAGACCCTGCCGGGACGCAGACGTTCGATACGCAATGGAGGAGAGCGTAGAGGCGCTCCGGCACGAGAACGACGCAATGCGCATGCAAATTACCACTCTCTCCTCCCAGCACGCTCTGGACATGCAGGACATAGACCGGAAGATGTGCGATATGCTCGCGCGGCTTGACGCTCTTACGGGATTCTAAAGTATGCGCTGTCTCCTTCGCTTTCGTATTAGCTCAACAATTTTATATAGGTTCCGGAGGAAATCGGGTCAAGGACGGTCAACAAAGAACTCGCAGGGGACATGATACGTAACTTGTGGTGTAGTATAAGCAAACCTTTGACATGTACACTATAACCTGCCACACGGTCTAGGATGCGCGTCCAGACTACGGCTGTCACGTACCAGTACAGATGATAGATGATCGTGCTCAATGCCGGCCAGTTTTATAGGGGTGTAGACGATTGTGAAACGTTGCTCACGTTCAAATGCACCGTGTTATCAGCTGTCAGGCCTCCAGGTATAACTGCTGCCTTCAAACGTTCCAAGAGCCGGATCCGTGGCGTGCGTGCGAACGTCTTGAATCTGGAGATGCGAAACACTGGGCGATGTTAGCATGCAGGGAATACGACAGTGAGTATCGATATACTCACATGCCGAGGTTTGGACAAGTCTGGAGCTCCACCGAGGTGAGCGGCGCGAGCTTGTGGCCCACTCGCACGGAACTGCGCGTGCTCGGATCCCCAGCGGAGGTGGTTTCCACTCAGTGTCCGTAGTCTCGAACTGCCTGAGCGAAATGGGCAGTGGCAACTAGTAGCAGCCCCAAGTTCGTAAGATAAGGCGTACGAGGGGGCAGGGCACAGAGTAACGGACTCACCAAAACCGCAGGGACCTCGTTGTTCTCCGCGAACGAGCATGTGTCATCACGATCATGCACACCGGAACCGTCGTCGATGAGGTTCTCGTCCGTCTCGAGCTTGTCCTCGAAGAGACCAGCTATGTGAGAGCCGCGCCCAGCATCGACCATCCTCCGGAATGGATACGGCTCCGTAAGCTGGATCCACAGGCGCAATCCATCGAACCCAAACTCATGAAGCGCATGCTTCTCCGCGTACAGTGCAAGTCGCAGGAGCCGTATGTCGAACGCGCCCCGCTCTTGCTCTGCGTTCCCGTCGCGCGCGTCGGTGTGGATGATGAACTCGGCTTCGATGGACTTCTTCAGGGGGTCGACTGCTCCGGAGGGATCGTCGGAGTCCCAGCTCAGCACGCGAGTTCCCGTACCTCCGTCGGCACAGCGAACCTCGTGAAGCCCGTAACGAGGACTTGACGGATCCGTGTGGAGCGGCGCTGCCCGAAGGACCTCTGTTTGGTTGGGCACCGTCGGCTGCGCTACCGCAATATTGAAGAGGTGCCGAATGGAAAACCGTATCATGGAGCACTGGCCTAGGACTTGTGGGAGCCTCAACGGGACCGTGGCGCGCGCGGCATAGTCTATCACCAGATCGACCCGGACCTCCAATAGCTGTTCGGGGCACTGCGGGTACGCGCCGTACGCGAGCGTGGTCCTTGCAGACACCGCAATGGTCTCTTCGCCCAGTGTAGTCGGTGGGCAGTCCACTACCAATACAGATGCGCTGAAACCGAGGGTTTGGAGATCCAGGAGGCACCCAGGGTCGAGGTAGACAGACAGTGCGGGATCCAGAGGAGGTGCTGGTCCGCGCGCGGCACTAGGGGAAGGATGCGCGCGAATGAAGACTTCCCGGGATTTGAGAGCGAGATGAAGAGCGGGGTCTTGCAGAAACGCCCTACTGAGTCGCACGATGCGAAACGGGGAATGATCGTCTCTGGCGCATCTTCCATGTGTGGTGACAATCAACCCAGAAGGCTCTCCGACCGTAGATTTTGGAACACACAGTGGCAGAGCGATGAGGGCGTCTGCGTAGGAGTTCTTGCACTGGAGAAGGCCGAGACAATGAGCCGATGACTCGCGCTGGCAGTCCTCGCAAGTTGAGTTTTGCTCGTCAAGCGTGGAGAGGGCGCGGGAGGCTAGCGGAAGTAGAGCGAGGTCCAGGCAGAGGAGTCGGACGGATACACCTTGTGGCGTGAAGACGCAGTTGAGTGATGGTAGCTCGAGCTCGGCCTGAGTCCGGCCAAGACTCGTCGCGAAATCCGACGGAGAAAGAGGAATCTCGTCGACGGTGAATTCGAAGTCCTCGGGGGACCGGGCTAGGAGAGCGCTCTCGTGCGCACGGCCGCGCCACGCGGTGTTCAGGCTGCGCACATCCCGCTCGTCTTGCAGAAGACAGCTACGGCCCCAAGCGAAGATGCTCTGGTCCGGGATGTTTCTGATGATTTCCTCCTGCAGACGAGCGAATGAATTCTGGCCCTCGCCATATATCGGGGACATGTGGATGCCGAAGATCCCCATGAGGCAGTACGCCTTGTCCTCGATGCGGGTGGTCTGCCGTCTCGCCGCCCACGACATCCGTCGAGCGACGCTGAAGGTGCTCAAGCTAGCTCTACCAACCAGGAGAGCAAAGTCTATGCCCGTAACCTTTTCGAGCGTCGCAGCCAGCCCCATCTTTGTACCCAGGAAGTGCCACGAGCGAGAGAGGAATACGATGTGCTTCGGCGCGATGAGCTCCTGAAGGGTCCAGCCACGAGTGTGCCATCGGCTCTGCCAGAATGCTAGGCTAGTTGCGGGAGTAGCTCCCTCCGGGACATCAGCGAGATAGACATAACAAATGTCTGCCAGGCGATACCACTCGAACATGGAGTTGATTGCCTCGGATAACTCCGCGCTGCTGGATTTGTCAATGCAGCAAGAGTCGATCCATACGAGGTCAAAGCCAGCTTTTCGCGCGACCGCGCAGATGCCCTTGATCTTCGCAGAAAGGTCGGGATGGTCGAGAAGGGATGCCGGCCGTGCAACCTTGAAGCGCCGCGACTTGGGCGCTTCGAGTGCTGCGCATATGTCGGCCTGGAGCTTCCGGACGTCGTCGTACGACTGCTCACCGCCTGCACTCGCGGGGCGCCACGTATGCGAGAGAATGGCGTAGGAGCAGCTTTCCGGATCATCAATCCAGACAAAATTGCCGGTGTGCGTGTGTAGGAAGCGCGGCATGCCACCTGTTGACATTGTTAGCGAGAATGCGCCGCGCCTGAACCCGTTTCATCTTACCGGGTTCAACTGAAGGTGAAAATTCAGATCAGACGAGAATACTCAGCGAGTTCGCGGTGAGTGTGCTAAGGACCAGTTATTATATACTGCGGCTCGCACAGCTCGAGGTCAAAGACACTCACCCAAGCCCCGCCTACGGAGCGGCGGATCCCATCAATCTGGATATCGTGCAACAGGCGGTGATGAACGTATGTTGCAGCTTCGCAAAGTCAAAGCCTGCCATACTTATATACGGAGCAAGCCGATAGCTTGGCTGATAGGCAGTAGAGCTGTGTAGCCTGGGCCTTAGCGACAGTTGGAGAGCCTGTGTGACTCCTGGCGGACGCAGGTCATGCATAGCCATCGGGCGATGCAAGCTGCCTGCTGGTGGGAAATGCAGTGCTTTAGTCCCATTAGTTGATTAGAGCCCTGCAGCAGTATGATATTGGCATGAGAGGGGCGCACGAATGGGGCTGTGATACTTAGCAAGGGTATCTGAGTAGTGCACACGTAAGGGCAATAAAACAAGAACAACTTACTTGCGTTCTGATAGCCCCCGCTGAACAGTGTTCACGTATGATGGCCTAGCATATCGCACAAAAAGAACAATCGAACCGAACAGCATCTCGGTTGCGTTGTGGTGGTCGTTGTCGTTATCGTTGTGATTGCCGTATGTACGAATAATGCGGCGAGGAGAAAGTGCAGCGAGGAGAAAGTGCAGCGACAGCGAATGCCGGCCATTAAGCGCCCTTTGGCGCGAGTCCAATTCACACGCTGCTGTTACTGCAGAGGTTTACCGTTTTCGAACTAACAACCCAGATAGAGCACTCATGATGCAAGGCAGGGACGATGTATATTCGGCCACGTAAGTGACATAACTGTCGAATCAGCACGTCGGGCACTGACGGTCACTTGGGTCCGCGATTTTTCTCCCAACAGAGGTGATTAGTAGATACTTCACTCGGGTATCGCGGATTTTTCAGTTCCACAGTTGGCTTGAATCATGCTGATCCTCTACTCCATGGTGCCACTACTATGCGGCTTCGAGAGTCGGTGGCTAGAGAGTCATGACAACGATACCTCGCCTACAAATCCTCGCGAGGTTGTCGTGGATGACTGTCCTGTGGCCCTATGGCCTTCATACGCCTAAGAGACCACTTGCACCGATATCCACTTCCGACTCGCTCCATGGTGCTTCGATGAGCTGGACGCCCTCGGATTCAATATAAGCCCGATGGTGTACATGGACTGGATTGAGCCTACCACTGTCTCCTCGCTGCGCAGGAACATGCCAACCACCCTCTCGACTCGCATCTGCTCTGCCGCTCAGCGTCCTGTAGGCCAAATGGAGCTGCAGGAGATTATCTACCTCCGGGTCGTTCCCCGCCAAGTTGGAAGCGCGAGCCGCCTGGCAACCCCCGACACTACCGCAAGCTTCACTATTTTCTACCCATCCCCTTCGGCTGTCGATCCTTCAAATATCGGCTGCGCCTTCCCCGCTTTCCCCAGCGGCATGCTGCAGCGCGAGGAAGAGCGCACGTCCGAATTCAACTCGCAATCCCCCACGATGACGCTGGTAGAGGTCGAGTTCGTCCTTCCACAAGCACCTCACGAGCCCGACACCTCCCCCACCAGCATGCGCCTCCTTCGTGTCCGCTTGGAGCTTCCCTTTCAACGTGCGGACGGCGCCGCGTACGAGGTACTTTTGCTCTCCGTCTATATCTCGGACAGGATTCCAGCAACACCCATTAGTCAGAGCACTGGCCATGTGCGCCTGGTGGAGGATTTTATGCCGCCCTCGGCTCGCAGTACTGGCGAGACTATTAACGAATTGGACCCGCCGAGTCCAACTCCTACCGAGAGCCCCGGTTCGGAAGGGCCTTTTTGGTATGCCATGACGACGCCTGACGACGGTGAGAAGTCGTCAAGCGAAAATAGTGAGTCGCGCACATCACCTATTCGTGGTACAGTTTAGTTTACGACTTACTAGGAGCGCTGCGTGGCGAAGGTGCCAACGTCACCCGGGAACGCCACGAATCTCGACGTCGCGTAATCCCACTGGCACTGTTGTGGATTATGTTACAATAGACACTAGGTTAGCTTAGTCTCGACACGTACGGTCACTTCGACTTGTTTCGAGTACCTTCTATTTGATTCCTTCATCCCTCTCGTCCTTTCTCCTTCTCGTTCGACCTTTCTGTGACCTTTCTTTCTGATCTCTCGACTTGTGTAGAAGCCTCTAGTGCTTGTATCTCGAGATGTATATAAGGACAGGCTCTGGGAGCCTCGTAATACAGCCTTTTTACCATCCAACGTACCCGCGCTCTCAGCGTCTAAGTGTGATCTAACGCCGTTCTAAGTGGACAAGATTAGCTCTGTTTACAGGTTGAAGTAAGCATAGTAAGCTGCGCGCTACTATACACGCTACCTCTTCAGCGGCCCTATCGCCCATTCGACTCGAGGACTCGTCGACGAAGGATTCTATCTCAGCTCATTATCATTCTCGTAAGACCGTATTCACAACAGGCACAGTCGGAGCCGTCGGAGTATGACGCTTCGTCCTCAGGTCCCCGCCCTCGCGCTTTGTCAACTGGACCCATCTTCATGCCACTGCCCGCGCCGCTCTCAAGCGATGTTGGTCACGCCCACGCGGATGGCAAAGGGACGGTTCCCCCTGATGGTGTACTTCAGCGCCTCGAAGCGCTGCAGCGCGACAACGATGCCCTGCGAGCGCAAACGTCCGACACGGGGGCCTAAGTCATCGAGCTGACCCGCCAGAATATCTCCCTCTTCACCCAGATGGAGCAAGTCTTTTCGCAGCTGAACTTGTTACGGAATCAACAGGTCCGTATATCTGACCATCTTGCGCTGACGATGTATCCCTGACGCGGTGCCAATCTTTTACAGGGGCAGGTCTCGCATACTACAAGCACCGATGTCCAGTAATACTACCTATCGGCCCTTCCGTGGTTTTTCTCGGCGCAAAAGCAGTGAGCACATCCCTATTCGTGTTCTGCCGCAATCAGAGCGCTGATCGGCGCTGGACAACTCGGTCCTGCGTGGTAGCCGTGTTGCCCGTTTGCGCCGCCGGCGCGGTTCTGGGGCAAACGTCGATAGGGAGATGAGCGATGTCGTGCCAGCAGCTAGGACACGACAAGTGCGAGGTCGGGCTATCATGTCAATTCTGTGCAGGAGCGACAGTCTCTCTGCTTGCATAGTATTTCAATGGCATGCCGGTCGAAGCCAAATCGCCTCAGAATCCCCGCCATGATTAGCTACTTCGCGTCTACGGCTCCCTCCTGCTGAGAGTTCAACGTCCCGACCACCTACCAGCCCCATACATCCTATGGGAAAGTTCCAACACGCAAGCGCACCCCTCATCCGCGCGCTGAATCAAGAAACGTGCTTTAAATTCGTCTGGTATCCAGTAATGCTATCGTACAGTATACACAAGTAGTCTCACGACATGACTGACTAGTCAGTCGGATCGCCCCTCCCCAGAACCATCCCCAGACCCATTAGCACCCCACCGCAGATCCAAGATATAGATACATGTGAGAGCGGCAGCACACCCATCCCAACCAGCGTTGTTCATGAGAGCGCGGCGACCTTCTGCTTGATCTGGTCGACGACGGCGGGCTCCGCGAGCGTGCTCAGGTCCCCGAGCTGGTCACCCTCGCCCGCGACGATCTTGCGCAGCACGCGGCGCATGATCTAAATAGCGCGCGCATGTCAGCATCGCAACATCGCAACACGCGCAAAGGAGGCAGGGGGAAAACGCACCTTCCCAGAACGCGTCTTCGGCAGGTCCGAGACGATGAAGATCTTCTTGGGTGCCGCGAAGGGCCCGATGACCTTGCGCACCGCGAGCGTGAGCTCCTTGATGAGCCCCGCCTCGTCGTTCGGGTCGTACGCGAACTCCCTGCGAGAGCAAGTCAGCACATGTCGCGCATGGGCGCACAAAAGACAGGAGTGCTTACGGCTTGAGCGTCACGAACGCGTACACGGCCTGCCCAGTGAGCTCGTCCGCAGTGCCCACCACTGTCGCAATAGCGCATCAGCACGCTAGCCAGGAGGAGACAGGGGAGTTAGTGCGGCGCATGACCGGACGCACCTGCGGTCTCGGCGACGCCCGCGTGCGTTATCAGCGCGCTCTCGATCTCGGCCGTCGAGAGTCGGTGGCCAGACACGTTGATCACGTCTGCGTCCGTCTCGCGTTAGCTCGTCTGCGCGGTCATGGGGGTGCGCGGGGGCGCTCACCATCGACACGGCCCTTGATCCAGATGTACCCGTGCTCGTCGCGCGCGGCGCCGTCGCCCGTGTAGAAGTAGCCGGGGTACGGCTTCATGTACGTCTCCAGGTAGCGGTTGTGGTCTTGGTACACCGTGCGCGCAATTGACGGCCAGGGGCGCTTGAGCACGAGCACGCCCTCGACGCTGTTCCCGACCAATTCCTGCATCGCGTCCGAGTCAGTCGGGATGTACGAGCAATAGATTTGACATGACGTACCTCGCCGCTGACGGGGTCCAGGATCGCAGGCTCGATACCGAAGAACGGTACAGTTGCGGATCCGGGCTTGGTCTCGATGGCACCGGGGAAGGGCGTGACGACGATCGAGCCCGTCTCGGTCTGCCAGAACGTGTCGACGATGGCGCACTGCTTGCGCCCGACGTGGTCGTTGTACCAGTGCCACGCCTCGGGGTTGATCGGCTCGCCGACACTGCCCAGCACGCGCAGCGAGCCGAGGTCGTGGTCCTGGACGTGGTGCTCCCCAAGGCGGCGCAGGAGACGAATCGCGGTCGGGGCGGAGTAGAACTGCGTGATCTGGTGCTTGTCGACCGTCTGCCAGTAGCGCGAGGGCGTGGGGTAGACGGGCGTGGACTCGAACACGGTTGTCGTCACGCCGTTCAGGAGCGGGCCGTACACGATGTACGTGTGCCCGGTGATCCAGCCGATGTCGGCCATGCACGCGAACTTGTCGTCTGGGTGCACGTCGAAAACGTACTTGACCGTGAGCGCGGCGCACAGCAGGTAGCCGCCAGTGGTGTGGACGACACCCTTCGGTTTGCCAGTGGAGCCGGAGGTCTGTCCAAGTTTTAGTATGCGCATTTGACGAGAAGTGGCACTACGACTTACATAAAGAATGAAGAGCGGGTCCTCAGAGGACATGATCTCGATCGGGCAATAGCGCGGGACCTTGGCGATCTCCTCGTGCCACCACTTGTCGCGGCCGGCAGTCCAGGGCACCTCGTTGCCTGTCCTGCGAAGCACCAGAACATGTTCGACGAGCGGGCACTCCTTCACCGCCGCATCCGCGATGACCTTCGTCGCAATCGTCTTGCCGCCTCTGCGCCCCTCGTCGGATGTGATGAGCACGCGCGACTTGCAGTCCTGCACACGGTCGCGGAGCGACTCCGCGGAGAACCCAGCGAAGATGACCGAGTGCACCGCACCGATACGGGCGCACGCGAGGAACGCAGCGACCGCATGCCAGGTCATAGGCAGGTACACCGAGACGGTGTCGCCCTTCTTCACACCGAACTCCTTGAGAACATTCGCGACGGAGCACACCTCGCGGAGGAGCTGTGCATACGTGATGTAGCTGCCCTCGTTGGGCTCGTCTGCTTCGTAGATAATGGCGGTCTATCAACGATAAGGTGGTCAGCGCAATTCGTGAGGGAGATGTCGAGCTCGCAGGCTGAGGGAGCAGCAGCGCGGCCGGTGTATAAGGCACGTGATCGCGCGGCGGGCCGTGGCACCGCTGTAGTCATACGAGAATCCGAGTGTGTGCCCATGCAGCGCGCAATCGCAAAGTCGTCTCATGCGTACTTAGCGACCAATCGCAAGTACGGGGAGCGCAGACGGAAAGCAGGTTCCGCGCGCGTCCCCACGCAGTGCGCGCGGCGCTTGGGGCGGCGTGTGGAAACACGATGGGGACGGGTATTCACCTTGTCCGGGTGCTTAAACGCCCAGCGGTCGACGCAGTTGTACGACGCGTTCAGGCCGCCCTCGGGGAACCAGACGATGTCGCCCGTTTCGAAGTCTCCGGCACGGACGGTTTGGAAGGGACGATCCCAGTGGAGGGTCTGCTTCGCGGTCTAGGACGATCGGCGCGTGAGCACGGGATCGCGCCTGGAGAATTAAGCACGTACCTTCGCCCACCAGGCATCGCTCTCGTGACCGACGGTCTGGGAATGAAGGGACCTGCGCGATGGTCAGCTCAGACGAATCGGCGGGAAGCAGCGCTCGGTACTTGTATGCATGGATGTGCGGGCCAATGTGCGGCGTCTTATGGCCGTTCTTGAGGCGGGGCGCGATGGGGTGGGTGGGGACCCTGTGGTGGGTGTCCTCTGCGGGCACTTCAGCGGAGGCCATGGTGGTAGTGGGAGGAGAGGTGCGGTGGGTAGAGTTCCGAGTCGGGGCGGGCGGGGAAGGGCTTTAAGCTTGGCGGGTGACTATTATACATCGCGCGAAATGGGCGCGTGATCCAGTCAGATCACGGCCATTTCCTGACTTTTGCCCCTGAATTCGTTCTTATCCTCCGTGCGCGCCTCCGCCAGCTCGGAATGCGGGGTAGCGCCCGCCCCCTTTCCGGCCTAGCCTCTTCCCCACCGCTAAATGCGGTCTTCCGCCCTCCCCCACACCTTGGCGTCGACACTCCTCCATGGGCTAGCTCGGAGACCGAATGAAATGCGGGGCACGACAGCGAGCAGCCTCGTTACGTGTGCGGAGATGCGGGGTGGTAGAGCGGGCCCGCGACGGGGGCGAGCTTGAACGCCGTGAGTGCTGTCGTCCAACGTTCCTGTCTTCTTCCTCCGACGTCGCCGGGCACCCACGCACTTTACACGTCGCTCTTTTCTTGGAAGATCTCTCCAGGCAGCATTCAAGCAAACAGTGACATCCTGCAACACCCAGCAACGTCGGAAAGGGGCGCACTCAGCACTCGTCCGAGGGAACGCGAGACGCTCGTACGGACGGAACTGCAACGGTACGGCGCCCCCCACATTCATGATCCCCTGACCCCCGAACTCCTCCTCGAGCTGATCGGACGCGGGGAACGCACTCTCATACACGATCACAAACTGCGATCGCACACTCATGCGCTGCCGTAGGCTCAGCCTGTCACCCCGAGTTGGAATGCGCAGGTTGCCCAGACAAGCCTCCGCCCGCCGTGCCTGCCGCCCACAACCGCATTCTGCCCTGCTGACACGCCCAAGATGGCCGTAGAACACTTGACGACGCCCCTCGCTCGCACCCTCCCCTGGCTATAGCAGTGTGTGCACGTCGTCCGCATCCGCGCAAGCGTGCGCCCCTATCCCGCCCGACGGACGAGTTTCACGCGCTTCGCCTTCCGCGCACTCCGCTACGCGCCGTCTCGCCCAGCTCGCGATATCTACGGAAACGCTACGGATTCCTGTCCATTTGCGACGTGGTCAGCGGGGAGGCGCGTCCTGCGGGCGTGATTTCCGAGGCGTTCGGAATTGGCGCCTGTGGGAAGCTGCGACGGGTTTCGTCACCGAGACGAGCGCGAAGAGCTTCGCGGAAGACGTACGGACGGCTCTAGGACCCCTGACAATCCTGCCAGATGCCTTACACAGTGCCCGGACCAAAATGAGGCTTCTAGGAGCTCTATGCCTTACACAGAACGGACCAAAAACGGCGTTCTGGACGCGCGAGGCCTTACACACGCCCGGACCAACTCTGATTCAGGACAAGATTTGGGGTCGCGTCGAGCGAAATTTCGGGTTTTTGAACGGCCTTACACAGTTCCCGGACCAAAACGGGTCCCTCGGTGCGTATGTCTTACACACGACGCGGACCAAAACCGCCTAAGAGGCCCCAAATCTTGCCCGGACCAAAACGCGATATTTTGTGGCCCGCCGTGTAAGGCATCTAGGAGGATTGTCAGGGGTCCTACGGCTCTGCAGGATTCGTCGTGCAATTGGGCGAGAAGGTGAGTTGTGCGCTTCTTTTCTTTCTTTCCGCAAGTCCGCAGCTTTGATGGAAGCACGGGTCAGATGGGCAGTTCCGGAACGCTCCTCGTAAGTAAATAGAAGGGTTTCCGTGCACAGCAGCCGATGACGCGGTATGGCTGAGGTGGACACCTTCGTTCTGAACGCAACCCGCAGCATGTGGCGCAGAGCCCAACGGCATTCATTAACGGCAACTGCGTCTAGGTACTGAAGCTTCCGACAGCTCCCTCCTGGCCACCTAGCCCGACCTGCGGTTCTGACCGTGCGAAGCCGGAGAACTTCAGATTTGTCCGAACGCTTTCCGTGCTCGCTTAGACAACGTATCACGTTCGAAGCCGGTATCGTGGAGTAGTTCCATGAGAAGTGTGATCCAGAGGGACGCCTCGGAAGAAAAACATGGTAGCGCTTCGATAAAGGTGGTCTTGGCTGACTGAAAGCGGTGAGTAGGCAAGAGGTGATATTCAAGAGATGCCTGCGCATACATGTGGCGTGTTTGCTGATGTATGCCCGCCACCTGCCTCTGTACTACTGTCCATCGTCTGACGTCTCCAGCGCCTCTGTCTTCTCTGCTCCTACGAACGCGGCGAACGTCCTACCATCGGCAGGTGCGCATGCATAGGCAGATTCGTTACGTGGGGAGGGAGATAGCGTCCTCAGCATCGCTCTGTACATAGACATTCAATTAGCTCAGGCTTTCCTCACTCATACCAATGCCGTACACATGCGCGACGCACCGTCTTCTGCTCTGACAACTTGAGCCGCGAAAAGATCTCCGCGATTTGCGATGACAGAATGGCGTTCTGGGACGTCAGAGCAGCGACTTGCGCGGCCAAGTCCGTCGTCTGTGCTCGCAAGGCATCGTTGTCGCGCTGGATTATTTCGGGACTGTTATAGCTCGAAGACGGCGGCCCGGAGATATCGCCCCAATGAGCACGACCGGTTTCCGGAGACACTGGCTGAGCCTCGAGGACTACACTTCCTGGTGTCTTCGTTATGCCGGGGACATGGTGGCGGGCAGACAACACCATGGGCTGTATTGTGAGTGAGCCTTTAGCACTTCACTACCACTGCATACCGATAAGCGCACCTCCGAGGACGAACGGGGTTTGTCGTCTCGAGGACTGCCCGTTGTGTCGCCACCGGCTTCATCGCCGTGCACACCCTCGTCCTGAGCGTCGTGCGTGGACGGTTTTCCCGGGCCTTTGGGTGGGCCCTGCGCGACGCTGGGTCCCGTATACGTTGGGCTAGTGTCGTCCTCGAATGCCATCATGGTGTGCCAGGACAGGTCAGTCGTGTCAGGGTCCGGCTCCGGAGTTGGGCTATCCGGACGAGTCGGCCGTTCCCGATCATCTCTTTCCGCATGCCCTTTGTGACCTGGAGGCAATGGCAAGCTAGAAATGTTCTCCGAGATCTCGACGTGGAGCCAGAGGACGTCGGAGTCGCCTGCTGGAGGGCTTCGAAAAGGCAGCTCAAGGGAAGCACGGAAGATCCGCGCGTCGACAAGCTCGTTCTCTAGGCCTGAGTCCGAGTATCGATAGAAATGGAGCACGGACTGAACGTTCGCCAAGGGGTTGGTGGGTAAAAGCGAGCTGAACCTGGATCTGTGCCTCTGGGTGCGCCGCGCCGGCGGCACCGCTCCCAAAGCAACCACTTCGGACCTGTGCATCTCCAGCGAATGAGTGATGGTGAAGCAGACCGACGTGTCCGGTTGCGGAGAGCGATCCCCGTGCTCACTGAACAGGGAATGTAGCACGATGTGAAGATTTATCACTGCCAGCCGGGCCATCCATGTTCCATGTTCCACGGTGTAGAAGCTGATACATGTCGAGAGCGTCGTCTGGCCCATCATCTCATCTTCTTCTATCCAGTCCTTCGACTGCAGGGGACTTACGGTGAGCCCCAAGGCATATAACTGTTCGATGCACCAGGGTGAAAACCGCACATCGAGGACGGATCGAGTTCCAAATCGTGGCCAGAGCTTGATACTCTTCGGGATCGTAACGTGGGACTTCGTCAAAGAAAGCCGGGACTGTTGGCTGAGGAGCGACACCTCGGCTGGCTTTGACAGAAGGTGCTGCCATACCTCCGACAACGATGTTCGTGCCAGACGGACGGTGCGGAATGGTTCGTGATCCAGCGGCCTGCCACAGTCGATGTGTGTCGCGATCGCCAGGCCAGGATGCTCGCCGACCCCCAGAGGAGGCCGACAAAGAGGCAAGGCGATGAGAGACCCCGTCGAGTCTTCACATTGCAGGAGCGCAAGCATGTGTGCACGGCCGAGCCGCGCACATTCGTTACAGAGCAACGTACGACCCATCGCCCTCGCGAAGACGTGGAATATCTGCGATATCGCCGTCAGGTCGATGCAGAGGAGCTGGACGCGGACGCCTTGGGGAGTGAAGACGCAATGTAGCGGCGGAACGTCCCCTATCGCCAGTCCTATGCGTGATGCGAAAGCCGCCGGCGACATTGAAGTGACGTTGGAAGAGAGAAAGCGGGAGAAATACCATGGTGATGGAGCCAAGACCTCCGGATCAGGTGCAGGGTCTATCCAGCCGACAACCTCGCCTCGAGTCAGGGAGTGCAGGGTGCAGCTTGTTCCCCATGCGAAGATACTCTGGTCTGGGATGGTCTTGATGATCTCTTCCTGAAGGCGACGGAACGCGTTATCCCCCTCGCCATAGATTGGAGACAGGTGGACCCCGAAGATGCCTAGTAGGGAATATGCTCTGTCCTCTACGCGTGTTGTCTCCCGCAACGAGGCCCACGACATGCGTTGCGCAACGCTGATCGACGCCACGCTGGCGTGTCCAACCAAGATATCGACACTTATCGTGGTTATATCTGCCAGTGTCGTTGCAAGACCCAACCGCGTGCCTAGAAAGCGCCAGGTGCTAGTCAGAAATATGACGCGCTCGGGTGCGATGAGCTCCTGTAGCGTCCAGCCGCGCTTGCGCCACCTGCTGAACCGGAATGAGGAACCGAGTGCCTGTGGGTGGTCGTCGTCGGGTACATCCGCCAGGTAAACGTAGCATGCCCCCGAGAGCCTGTATAGCTCATACATGGAGTTGATGGCCTCCGAGAGCTCAGCACTGCTCGCCTTGTCGATGCAGCACGAGTCGATCCAAATGAGTTGGAAGCCGTTCATCCGCGCGACCAGGCAGGCTTGGCTGATCTTCGTAGAGAGGTGGGGATGGTCGAGCAGTGACGTCGTCCTTACCAGCCCAGAGCGTAAAGATTCTGACTAAGGAATGGGTATGATCAGGAACATACAGGTCGAGTGTGGGTCGCAATAAACGCGGCGAGTCCGACAACGTCTCCGATTGGGATCCGACTTCATGTCGCTGGGCCGGTACAAAACTTGCGGATTGCAGCTTTTTGACGTCTTCGAGAGACTGCTCGCCTCCATCCGCGGCAGATCGCCACGTGTGGGAGAGTATAGCGTACCGAACGCGGGCTGGGTTATCATGCCATTCGAACTCGCCCGTGTATGTATTCAAGAAGCGTGGCATACTGTGGATTTTCTCGCTAGCGTGAGCGATTGTTTCGCTAGCGGCAACAGATGTGAGAGAACTCACGGTACGGCCACTGAAGGTTGTAAATTTGCAGCGTGGATGGAGAGACGAGCGTACGAGGAAGAGAAGAGCCGCTGTCAGCATTTTGCTAGCGCCGTACTGTGACCTCTCAGACAGTCACCTTGATTCTTGAAGCGCCAATCTGTCGTATATTTACAGATACATGAATAAGTAGCTCCTCCCGGCTATGATAGAAGCACGGGTCAGGTGAGTGCGCTGTTCCGAGTCGCTCCAGAACGCGCCGCGTAGAACACTTCGTGCACAGTCGATGACGCAGCGCGACTGAAGCGAACTGATGGTTCCGAACCCAATCCGCAGTGCAAATCCCACTCACGGAACGTGGTACAACCTCCAATCGGAGTTACGGTGGTCGCCGTACGGAGTATGGTGGGCCGTGAAGACCTCTGTGCAGGCGACTGCGAGAAGCTCGGGTGGGTCGCAACAGGGGACGTGTCGTTGCTGAATTTTCGCGGCTCTATCCTGGGCAGCCCGACCTGCAATCCGAACCGTGTGAAGCCGGAGGACGGAGACGGCGTCGGAACACTTTCTGCGTTCGCTTGAGCACGTCGTAATACACTTACTGGTCCGGTCCAAGGAGAGAATTGCAAGAAGTCGGATTCGATTCGACGACTCAAAAAGCAACGTACCTTGGCGCTCCGAGACAGGTCCTCCGAGCCGACCGAGGGCGGATGTCTGGACAGCCGAAGATCTTGAGTGGACGCCGCGCATGTGGATGATGCCCGCAGAGAGGCGAGAGGCGAGAGTAAGCGCGAAGGACTGAAGACGGGAGAAAAGTGCGGAGCATCACCTACTAACACATAAACAAGTCGTGAGCTCCCTTTGCTTCTCATCGGCCGATGTGAGCGTGAGGGTGCGCGGGATGAACTCGAATCTGCACTCTTCTTCGTGCTGCACAACGCCACAGGAGAGGATGAGCTTGAACGATCCTCCATGCGCGCCCGGAGCGATAGCGCTTGTTAAAGACGCACAAGCAGTAGTACCGAAGCAGGGAAGCGTGTGCAGCGAGTCTGCGACGGCGTCCTTGAGGCCCAGTCGATATTCTTGATGGGTGTGTTGCGCCGATGCTGTGGATGCGCGGTGAATGCGAATGTCGGATGCATTGGCCGAGGGTGATGCGAAAGTCGATGAGTACTTCTCTGCCGCTCCGCCCGCCTAGCAGGGGGTGCTGTGTGGCATTCTCTAAGTTGAACCCCTCAGCCAAGGTATCCACTATCCTGCGCGTGGATACCACCGGGACCATCGGCGTGAGTCCGTGGGCGCGGCGTTTCCTGAAGAACCTGGTTGCAAGTTCAAGTCGGATAGAGATATACATAGGAGGTGTACGGTGAGAATTTGAGTTTGCCAAACGGCGGCGCTTAAACTCCGGCGTTTGCCGTGGCGTTCAGTAGCACCGGCGGCAGTGCGATTTGTTGTGGTCTCCGTATTGGCAATGAATTCAGACACGTCTCTCCGTATCCTCGTACACTTGAACACGCCATAGTCCATCCAATCCACGGCTTATCCGAACTGGATCTCTCCAAAAAGCGGTGAGGTTTTCTGCATGGGTATTATCTTGTACCACCCTGCCGCGCGCAGGGCTTAAAGTTGCTGAAAGCGCTCTCGAATACAGGCATCCTTGTATCAGAACACCCTTCGAGCCTCACTCCTTTCCATCACCAAGCTTCTCTTACATGATACCGCTGAATCCTAGACGACGAAGGCGCTGCGCTCGCTGGCAGTCGGCAGCCCTCACATCCCGATAGTTATGCATGCCGGCCGCGAGGCGTAACAGCCTACCAACATCTATCAATATCGATCTGTTGCCTCGGGCGGCATGCGTCAACACCGTAGCCATCAGGATATCTCATGTGCAACTCCGAAGAAGTGTCCGGTACGCAATTCCATCTCACACCTAACTTCTCGAGAGCCACAGTGATGAAAGATCACTCGGAATGTGCTGTGAAACGGCGCTCGAGTTGCGATGCAGCGAGGAGTTGTTCGATGGGGCTACGTCCCTCGAACTTCACTTCGGTCCTCGCAAAGTCGTCCGTGAGGCCGACTACTAGCTCGAGTTAGATAGCGTACGCTGCACCGACAACGGTGGCAGCGCAGAACCGTCAAAGACAAAAAATCGATGTGCGAATGGGCACGTTGTTCTCCCGGTGATATGTGCACCTCACCGAAAATTCAGACAACGGTCACTAAGAAACCTAGATATCATACATCTGCGGAAGCCTATAGCATGGGCGACTTGCTCCATACCAAGTCGCATTTCGATGGCCATTCTAATGCTCCGTCGGAGTGACGACGATTGCATGCTTCTCCGGTGAATACGCTGGTAAAGGAACCTGTGCGGACAATGTCATATCAACGGCTGTGCCCGCCGCTGCGTGCGGAATTCCGTGAGCGATGCTTTCTTCACAGGTTTCCATACAATCACATCGTGGAGATGAAGCCTGTCACAATACTCATGTGAGGTTACAAATACTCTGCTGCC
This sequence comes from Trametes versicolor FP-101664 SS1, assembly GCF_000271585.1. Classification (NCBI taxonomy): domain Eukaryota; kingdom Fungi; phylum Basidiomycota; class Agaricomycetes; order Polyporales; family Polyporaceae; genus Trametes; species Trametes versicolor. The sequence goes on from NW_007360335.1 coordinate 259,966, forward strand.
TTGTCCATGAGTATATGAACTCACTAGCTAGAACACCTGCATGCCAGCTTGCCTCGCTTCCACAGTCATGTCCCCGTCTCCAAGTATACTCTTAAAAAGCCTGGTCCCTCCCACCGCTACACAGGCCACCGTCCGGTACCAGTGGAACTACCCGACAGCACATGATCTAGTGGGTCCTGAAATAGAAACCATTATCCAAGCTATATCGGAGCTCCTACAAACAAGTTACGACCAGTTCAGAGTGGTTGCAGTCAGCTTGGGACTCTGGGGTGGGTGAAGCATCTTCCTGGTCGTATTCATCGTGCTGTCTCTGAGACTAATCTATCACATACACAGGTGTTCTCACCGGTCTCATGGCATGCACCGCTGTCATCCTGAAGTTCGTATGCTCTATCTATATTTTGCAATCATATGATAAATTTAAACCTTACTGGTTGCCCCCTCAGAAGACAGGGTCTACAGCAGCGCTCGCGCAGGATACTGGCCGTCTCAATATTGCTGCTATACATTCTCAGTGCACTATATTGGGTGAATTTACTGGTTGGGCTCTCGAACAACTTCCGAGAGATGTTGTCGATCGCCACTTTCTCTCAATTCCGGTCTTTTCCTTTTGCCCAATGCGTTGTAGGTTGGCACAACGCCCATGACGACGAGGTTGGCAACGCACTCTGCCGGGATCTGATAGGCGGCGCTGAGCTGGAGTACATTCAAACCGCCGAAGACCGTGCATTCAATGAAAGGACAAGATCAAATCCAGCGACTACCATGAGCTCGATTGCGTTCGCACTCTCGGTATGTTTCAGGAGCGCTATGCAAAGAACTAAGAATTCATTTGTTCGTTCTTGCAGGTGGCTGTAGGAGATGCAATAGTCTGGTGGCGTGCCTGCGTGATATGGTCCAGGAACCGTGCGGTCATAGCTCTGGCTGTGGGCGCTGTCACCGCAGTTTTCGGTGAGTATATGCCGTTGCAGCTAGTCAATCTCTAACCTCTATTTCACAGGGACCGGTGTCGCAGCTCCAACCATCATCGCCACCGGACCGGGATTGGCGTCTTGGTTTTCGAAGTATGGTGTCGCTGCTTCGGGCCTGTCCCTCCTGAGTAACATCTTTACCACAACTCTCATTGCATATAAAGCTTGGTAAGCATTTCTAAATGTGCTAATGTCTCGACGACGATTCAACCTCACGGACCCCTGACATGCGTCGTTCAGGGAGCATCGGCGTATCTTCAAGGATAATCTGGATGGTCTATCTGTCACCACACAGGCGCAGCGAATATTGACTCTCCTCGCGGAGTCTGGGGTGGCGTATTGTATACTTTGGGTATGTGACAATGCTACATTAAGCTACCTCGCCTCGTCTCTCGGATTATTGTGCCGGCCTCGCTCAGATTCAGTTTTCGCTCACCGCGGATCTTGTTTCGACTACAGGCCATCGTGTTTTCTCTTCAAGCATATGGCGCTACAAACGCTGGTTTTAGCCATGGGCAGGCTTTGGGCGCCGGGTCAGGCTTTGATTCAATGTTCGAGGGAGCTTTTCCTATGTTAGTCGTAAGTCCCTCTCGTGCACGCTCTTCCACCGGTACGGGACCCTTATGTTAGGCATCTTAATGGCCGATATAGGCGATGTATCCGACGCTGGTCGTCCTCCTCGTTTCCATTCAAGCTCAACAAGGAACCATACACTTCACGCAACAAACCACATCGGAAGTGCTCCCCGTCGCCATACCCCTTCGCCGGATCTCCGTAACGAGTCTTGATCATGACTACGACAGTATAGCCCCTAACTCCGCGGCTACCTCGAGCACGGACTCGCTGCGGGTTCCCTCACCTACACTCTCACCCCGTATCGACGGACGGAGTAGCGTTCCAGAGTCCTTGACGCTGACCCATTCTATTATGGGCGATGCAAGACTCCGGCAGTTCGGTATAGACTATGAAAGTCCGGGTTCGAGCTAGTGAGGTCTATCAATACTCCGTATTACCTCGTGCTTACCAACACTCCCTTTGACAGATGCAGTCGACGCGGGTACCTGCAAATGTCCCGAACGATCGTCACCGACCGTAACGCCTGTGGGACAGCAGTACGAGGCACCTACGCTCAGCTGTAAAGTATTTACCGATCGAAAATCGTGCGATCGGCCTCGAAATCACGCGAGTAGCTATTCGATATGTGAGTATGTACGAGACGGCCGAGAAGGATACACACATATGGTCGGTTCACGGAGATGATACGTACTTTTGAGAGCCCATAGATCGCGCGAACCGAGCGAACTCGAACCAGCCCGCACACCAGAGTCGTCTCCGCCAAGGCTCTTGGCAGCAAGAACATATGACTGGCACTAGGACGGTGATACGAAAGACATGCAGAATCAACTTACACTAAAGAACGGGCGCGCACGTAGCTCCAAGATACCTATGTCACAAGAGTCCACTTCTCGACGGGAACCGGACGCGTCGCTGTAACAGCTCACCAATCAGTCTCTTTTTGGATATTACGGATGCGTAAAACTCACCTTGCTGGCCATTATCATGCCGGTACGCCATCATACTCCACTTCTCCGTCCGCATCCGTGCGACGCGCCTCCGACTGAGCTTGAACCGAATACGAGTCTCATACTGCACGTACTCCTGCATCGTGAGCACGAAGAACGTGCCAGGCGCAGGCTCGCCCTTCCCTTCGAAAATGCGCGCCATGTCCCCGATGAGCGCGCTCGCCGCCACCTCCAACGGCCGCCAGAACAGAAGCGACGTGCGCGGGTCATACGGGGAACCAGTGGTGTTCATCCACGGATCCATGGAGAAGCGCTGCGCAGGCGTCACCTGCGCCTCCCACACCTGGATGTCGGTGATGTCGCGCGAGAAGTCCTCCGGGAGCGCGGTGGCGATGGGGAAGGGGAGCGCGTTGTACGCGGTCGCGATGATGTTCTCGAAGTCGACGAGCCACGGGTCGGTGCGCACGCGGCGCGAGGGTACGCGGCGAAGGCGCTCCGTGACAGGGATCGGCCAGGACCCGTCGTACCGAGGGATGTCGGATACCATGCTGCCGCTGAGCACGCGCGCGAGGAATTCGGAGAGCCAGTGCGCGGGGTACCCGACGTGGTGCAGGTAGAAGAGCAGCGCGAAGAACGCCGTGAGGTTGTGGGGGGCATGCACGTTGTGCGGGCGGGGTTTGGAGCGAGCGGGGATGAAGGTATTGAACAAGACACGTGTGAGCCAGGCGGTGAGCTCTTCCCGGGTTGCGAGCGAAGAAAGGGGGCGAGGCAAAGAGTGGGAACCGAGCACACAGACCTTCATGACGACTTTGGAATCGATGACACGACACCCGAGGTATCTGGACACCTCCGTTGGGAGCAGTAGTGTGTACCTGAATCATCTTCAGCACCGAACACGCGGATGGAATATATCTATCACGCACGTGGTGAAGAATTCATCGTCGCCACCCCACGCCATCGTATTCAGCATACAGTTGAAAGCCAAGGCGGCTTGTGGGTCGTCTTGCAAGCTCGGAATCGCATAGACAATCACGTTCTGCGTCCCATGCGTATAGTCCCTGCTCGATGCGATCAACCTTGTACGTATATGCGCAAAAGAGACGAACGTACGGTACGTTGCTGAGCCACATCCTTGTGTACTTCCTCGGGAATTCCGCAGGACGTGTTACATCGCCTCTGCACTGCATTTTCAGCAGTTCATCGGAGAGGCCGCCACAAATAAGTTCAACGACGATATGCCCGTCAAGCGATTTGATGGCAGCCGCGACTTCCTCGAAGAAGGCCCCGCAGGCCAGGGCAGCGAGCATGTTCTCGTCCGTTCGCATTGGGTCCTGTGCATGAGGCCCATTGCGCTTGTTGAAGTGGTCCATGTACGCGACCGTGTGGAACATGTCGATCGTGTAATCGGGGTAGCCATCCGCATCCGGATAACACTTCGGATCGGCGCATTTAGTGTCCTGGAGATATGGATAGTCATTTCACTAGATAAACAGAAGCGCAGCGCGCGTATACGCACGAAGAGCGTGATGTTTGGCTTCCACTCGCTTTCTATCTGCTTCTGGAGCTGGAACGTCTCATTCAGCACCCACTTAAGACACAATGAATAAATGGAGCCCACCTTGCGTTGCGTAGATTCAGATATCTCCTCGTTGTTTCGGATGCGCTTCCATGCCTCGTCGAACCCCGGATGGCGCTTCAGCAGCTCCCGCGGCGGGAAGAACACCTTCGTGGTCCAGTACCACGCCTCCTCGTGCAGCGGCACCTTGCCGCCCCTGCTCTCATTCCAGAACTTCTCCACAAGCGTCTCCATGTTGTTTCGCACGTACGCCAGCATCTCCGCCGCGGGCGTGTTCCGTGAGAATATTGGCCAGGTCCTGAGCTGCTCAGGGGTCAAGCTCTGGAGCACGGTGCGGATCTGAGCGTACGCAGCGTCCCTCTTGTCCTTGAACGCCTTTTGACGATCTTTGTTCCCTCCGGGGTGGAACGCGACAATATCCGCTCGCGGGTCGTCCGGGGACATGTGCGAGTGCCGCTCAAGCATGCGCTTGGTCGTCTTTTTGGTCGTCAGCCAGTAGTCGAGCGTCGGCGTGATGGCGGGGACGCTGTCCGAGGAGAGGTACAGCCAGGCGGGGAGGTCGGGCGGAGTCGAGTCGAGTCGTTTGCGCAGATCCTTGATGACCATCTCAAGACTGAATGAATACCCGATGCTCAGTACCGACACTCGAATGGTAGCAGTGCAGTCGCCTTACTCACCGCCTATAGCAGTAGTCTGGCATTGCAACGCCACCGAACGTGTAGGTGAGCGTAGCCTTGATCTCCGATCGCGCTGTGGAATCGCTCGTGCTGTTCAGCTCGTGCAAGAGCAACAAGATGCATAGGTCGCGCGCGATCGTGCCGTCGTGAATGTCGAGGAGAGTGAGATGAGCGTTGGACTGCGACCGCTTCGCTTTCGGCAGTTTAGTGAGGGCTTGTGAGAGCCCAGCGATAGTCCCAAACGCGTGACGACCTGCAACGCAGAGTGAGGCAGATGATCCGTTAGATGCCATGACACCCACCATCTCCGACGCCTCCAAACAGGAACGCGACATCAAGGGATGGTAATTTGTCGAACTTCAGTGGATAGAGCTGTTCAGGGCCCCATCCGGCGGTTAAGTCGATGATGTCGTCGGTTCCAATCTATGTGTCCGTCGTTGAGTGCAAAATGCAGATGCCTCGGTAACCGTCTTACCGAAAAGAACTCCCTCGTGGTATCGCTGGATATGGGTGAGTATTCAGAGCCGGGGTAAGAGCACGGAGAACGCACAGCGGTTTATAAAACATAGGCAACCGAGAAAACCCGCGCAAGCCCTCCCTTCCGTTCTCCACGTATGCGGTAGCTTCGGCTTTAACGGCGTCCCATTCGCTCCAAACGCGATTCAGTTCCTCGATGACCGAAGAACTTGAACTTGCAGTAGTTTTGACTGCAACGTTTCGCATCTGCTGGATATCCGGCCCATGCGCAGCGAGAGAGTCCAATGTGACAGTCTTTGCCCGGACTCCGTGACAGAGAGATTTGGCAAGCCGCCCCGAGAGCCTTGCCGTAAGGTCCGCTTTTGCGTCTTCGCGGCCTCTCAAGAGCTTCCAGGAGCGCAGGACTGCTTCCGAGCAGGTGGCATAGTCCGCGGCTTCGTAGAGTGCGGCGCTCAGGTTGGAGGGATACACCGCATCGCGCGGATCAGCTTTTTCAGCCTGGAAAAAGCAGTCGAAATTATTTAGTCTCCCACCCTAAGAAACGGAAAAGGTTGGAAGTTCGTTGGAGAGTACTCGTCGCCATCTCGCCCTGCAAGTCGCACACGCGATTGCATCGAAAATGACGAGGCTCTTCGAGGATGGATCCAGTACGAGGGAATAATGATGGCCAGACATATTCCAATGCGCCTTGTGTCTCGATTCGTAGTACTCACCTGGGCGTAGAGTTCTGAAGCTCTGGATGGGAGGAGAGATCAAGACGCTGATGAGCCGACGGCGCCCGTGGCATCATGTCGGGTAAACGCGCACCTGAGGAAATCTCCGGCCTTGAACCGCTCATTGCCCCGCTGTTTGAGTGCCGCTGCGTTTCCAGACATGGTGGCCGTGAGTGGTCCAAGGACAAGCCGCGACGCTCGAGAAAAACGACGCGTCTTCGATGTACACGCGACGCGTTAGCGCCCATTGAACCTTGCGCCACCGACGCGTTGGCGGCAAATCCCGGCGACCCCGAGAACATATCATAGGTTGCGGAATACCCAGTCTCCACATTGCAAGGTCATCTACTGCGTTTTGGACTCTAGCAGAATCATCGAAGAATACCACTAAATATATGACCAGCTGTGGCAATAATGAAGCTCATTAGAGGTTACCAGCCCCTCAGTTCTCGTCAGTCAGTGTGGTCAACGGTACTGCTTGTACTTAATTCCGGTCAGGGATGACAAGTGGCCATGGATGGCAGAGTCTGCGGCTGGATACAAGTCCTCGAGAAGCAGCCTAAATATCCGCAGATTACTCTATGACCGAAACCCATTGTGTAGGCGGGACGGGATCTGTCGCTGTAGTTCAAGAGGGTCAAATCGCGGCGCTGT